>NW_007726479.1:619302-700222 GCF_000696425.1 Galeopterus variegatus
AAAAAAAAAAAAAAAAAAAAGAAAGTGCCTCTTGATTACCAGTAACAGTTTCCATATTATTCCATTAGTTATACTGTTAAACACCTTATGCAACAGAGTAAAAATCCCGCTAAAATGTGAAAACAAATTTTTCAGTTGGCTTTGAACAATTGTGGTCAGTTTTGTTTTGTTTTGTTTTGTTTTAAATGTGTACATGCTGTTCTAGTTTTATTTATATTAGAGGGATTTTGTTTTACTGCAGCTCCTCAAGATTAATTTTATTTGTTTTGTTTCATTTTCCAATGACGCATAGTTTAGAGGAGGGTCAGACTAAGCTATCCTAAAACAGGTGACTTCTGTTGTAACACCATGTCCAATTAAAACAAAAGTAATAAATATTTCTATATTAAATCTTAACATCTGAAAAATTTTCCTCCTACACTAAAGAGCAAAATCGGTCCTGGCCTACCAAAAAAAAAAAAGAGGAGCAAAGTAGGGGTCTGTTTTAATGTGGTAGACACTGTCCCTAGAGAAAGAAGTTAATAGATTATAAAACTTTCATATAATGGTCCGCATAGTTTAACACTGACAAGAGTTGCTCTCATCCCCCAACTTCTCCTCAACTATTTTCATCTATTGTTAGACTTACATGTTTTAACTTGTCCTTTTATTATCACTCACTATTAGAAATTATAAATCCTGGCCGGCCTGGTAGTGCACTGCTACAGTGCGCCGCTTGGGAGCGTGGTGGCGCTCCTGCCGAGGGTTCAGATCCCACATACAGACCGGCCGCTCACTGGCTGAGCGAGGTGCGGGCGCAACACAGAGGGTTGCGATCCCGTTGCCGGTCCTGGTCCGGTACGGGCGCGACACTGAGGGTTGCGATCCATTGCCAGTCACAAAAAAAGACAAAAAGGAAAAAAAAAAAAGAAATTATAAAACCTGACTTATTTTTTACAAAACATGCTACAATTCAAATGCCCTGTTAGCTGTTAGGAAGCATGGATACAATCCAAGTTATTAGCTTTCAACAGTCTTAAGTTTACTTCTTGTAAAAAGGTGATATTTCTTACCAATAACTGCACAGATAATTTTTAGAATATGTTCTTTCTAGTCAATAGCTTGATCTAAGATAGAGTACACACCAGAAGCTGGACAAGAGTGAGGATCATAGACGTCCTCCACCTGTACCGTAGATGATCTGCCTCCTGAAGGTCCAGAAGGAACACACTCTGCCACGTGCTTAGTGATGAGCAAACCATCTGAAAAGCAACCAGTCAAAAGCGGGTTGGTCTAAAACACAAACTTCCTGATAGGTTATGATGACGTATTAAAATGAGAAAGAGTGAACTTCAAAGACGTGAAAATCCAAAATAGCAATTGCAAAAGAGAGGAAAATTAGAGTTGAAACATAGAAATTAGTCAGTCCTGTGATAAAATTCCAGACAATGATTTCAGTACTATCTAGAGAAGGAAAACTCTGCAGGATATCGTAGTTCAATAGAAGGTCCCTTAAAAATATTTAACTTATTTTGCTTATTCTCTATTCACTAAATTTCTAAACAATATTTTGTTCCTGAATGGAAAGTTCCAGGAAGAGAAAATCCTGAGCAGAATTAAGAGTTATAAATTACTAAATTTATGAATTTCTTTAGCACAAATCAATAAAGAGTTTCTGAAACTTTTTTTTTTTTTGGCAACTGGCCAGTACGGAGATCTGAACCCTTGACTTTGGTGTTATCAGCACCATGCTCTCTCAAGTGAGCTAACCGGCCAGGACACAGATTTCTGAAACTTGAAATCCAGACTGGAAACAAAGAGATACCGATTTATGATACTTGAGCCAGACTGCCAACCCTTCTTCTGCTTACTACAATCAATTTAATTTTTAAGTACATGCCAATGAATTATCTAGCACATTTATAAACACCACAAATAGTGCTCACATAAGTTGAATCTCTAAGAATATGATGTGATACCTTATAAGTGGACCTGAAAACTTTTGATTGTTTTTATTGCAGGCCCCGATATATAGAAACTTAAAAGATTAAAAAGTTTCACTTATGAAAAAAAATACATAAAATTAAGAACTCTTTTTTTTTTTTTTTCCCCTTTTTGTCTTTTTTCATGACCAGCAACGGATCTCAACCCTCAGTGTCACACCCGCACCGGACCGGGACGGCAACGGGATCACAACCCTCGGTGTTGCACCCACCCCTCGCTCAGCCAGTGAGCAGCCGGTCTGTATGTGGGATCCGAACCCTCGGCGGGAGCGCCACCGCGCTTCTCAAGCGGCGCAATGTAGCAGTGCGCCACCGGGCCGGCCCCTAAAATTAAGAACTCTTAAAAGGGAATAAATATTGAACATTTTCTATGTGTGAGGCATATGAAAATAAACGAGACATAGTTCTGTGCTTATGAAAATCACAGTCAGTTTGGGAAGACAAGATAAATGAACAAAAAGTTGACCAGCAAAGCAATGTATGAGACCAAAGTGAAGAGGCTACAAATCTGTGTAGACTAGGGATGAAGAAATGAGGTATGATCTGAGCAAACCTTAAAAGAAAAAAGTGGGGAAAAAGTAAGAAAAAATATGTACGTAGGTAAGAATAAAGGAGCTACAAAGCATGCTCGGGGGGGGGGGGATAAGTAGACACTTTAAACTTCAGCGGAGAGTTCATCTAAGATTCAGTAGGAGATGAGGTTAGAAAAGTAGGTGAGGGCCGTATTTTAAAAGCCATTGAAAATAAAGATTTCAAATTTAGCCCTTATCCAACCTTGTAAAACTGTATTTGAGGACAGGCACTATATTTATTTTCATAGTTTCCTGCTATCTCAGCCCACTGCCTCTAACAGAGTAGGTACTGGGGGGAGTGGGGGAGGTTAAATTGAGTTGGCTTCTATTGGAAATGTGAAACAATTAAAGGCTTTTAATAGTGACATGGTATGAGAAAACAATGTCTTAAGAAGATTTATCTAGCTAAGCTAGATGCTATGTATGGTGGAAAGGCTGATGGTAGGGAGACCGCTTATGAATTAGGGAAGTTAACCCTACTCTGTATTTGTTTTATTAGAAGTTAAGCACCTCTTATGGGTTTATTTTTAAAAGCAACATGGTAGTTAAGTCAGCACTCACAAAGATGCTCACATATTAATTAACCCACCACATGACTATGTGAACGCAAGTTATACTAAACAAATGTAATTATAATGTTTGTAATTACTATCAGCAGCAGTATCTAAGTTTCTGCCAAACATTTCTACCAAATTTAGAAAGTGCTAGGGCATATATCCACCAGTTTATAATCATAAAATTTTCCTGGAAAAAGAGAAGTAAAATACTTTCAAGCTTTCTGTGGAAGATATCTTTTAAAATTTTAATTATTATTGCCGATACATCATAACATGCTGAATCTTTTCAAAAGGTTTTGATGGGAATTTAGGCTTAATCTAATATGCAAGGTACATAAAAAAAAACTGAGACAAACATGACATTTTGGCTCCAGGCATCTGGTTCATGAAAAAGAGAAGTGAAGTAAAAGGGAAAAAATATTTGAGATTAAAGTGGGTTTTATTACTGTTGTTTTTAATCATAGTTGCACAAATAAATTCCATATATATAGGCTGGGCTTTAGAATAAAAATCACTTGGAAGGCTTTATATTTCATAGTTTTGTTCTGTTCCTGGGAAAGATGCGGTGGTCCTTCTGCAGATATCCTAATCATCACATTGTAAACACAACTAGCTTCAAGTGGAAACCAGATTGCACTTGGTCACAAACCAAGTAGGAGATTAAACAACAAGCTGCACTGTGCCTCTGGGAGGACAAGAAGCCAAAAGGTACATTTATCACCTCTGAATCACAGTGAGGCCTGCCTTAAAACAAGATTTTCCTTCCCATGCCCATTTTAAATAGTCAATCAGTAGGCGATTGGGAGGAGCCAAGAAAGGAGGGCCTGGGAGTGTTAGGAGCCACGTAATGAGTCATCCCATAATGATTTGAATGCATTGCAATGTGCAGAATGATTTAAAGCTGAACAGAAGTCTTTCATAAATAGTATGACTTTGGCAATAGGTAGCCATATGCACAGAAGAAAGGAGAAGCACCAAAAAATTCAGCACTTTTCCATCTACAATACAAATCACTCCAGTAAATACAGCCTTTGTCATTTTATCAGGTTACTATTCATAAGCAAAAGTTTAACTTAAATAGAAAAGCTTAGAATCTAATGATGGGGACATGGGGTATAAAAGCAATTTCTGGTAATTTGTATCTCATGAATATTCATAATAATAATAATAAAAAGAAGTTATTAGACCCCTTAACATTTAGTAATCTATTTACTGGTTTGGCAAATATTTTCAGTGCCTACCATTCTCGGTTCAAGAAATAAAGAGAATAAAATAAAGTTCTTACTGTCATGGAATTTATATGCTAGTGAGGTGGGAGACAACAAATATATCATCTGTCAGTGGGTGATTGGTACAATAAAGAAAAATAAATAAAAGGCAATTGCAATGGTGATGAAAAGGAGTGACTTTACATTGGATGGTTAAGGAAGGCCTCTCAGAAAAGAAGACACTGGAGACCTGAAGCAGGTGATAGAATGAGCCATGTAAATATGTCTAGGGGAAGCATGATCCAAGCAGGGGAACAGCAAATGCCAAACATCTAGGGAAGGACAGTCCTTGGGCTGTTTTCTACATATAGCAAGTTGGCTGGTGCTGCTTGAGCAGAGAGAGAAACTGGTGATGGTGGTTCACAAAGGTGCTGGTGGGGGTGGTGGGAAGCAGTCAGAAAAATTGCCCTATATAGAGCTCCCAAGACATAGTAGGTAGTTTAGCTTTTACTTTCAGTGGAAAGTCATCAGATGCCTTGAGTAGAGGAATGACATGCTATTTCTAAAGGATCACTATGGCAGCTGGGTGGAAAATAGATGGAGAAGGTAGAAGCAGAGAGTCTAAAGAGAACACTATTACAATAATCAAATTGAGAGGTGATCTTGGCTTGGAGTAAGTGGGGAGCAGTTGAGGTGATGAGTAGTTGTATTCACGATATATTTTCCAAATAGACTGCAAGAGTTCTTTATGGCTATCTAAGAAGCATAGAAGAATCAAAGATGAATATAAGATTTTTGACCTGAGCTGTTGAAAGGATGGAGTTGCCAGACCTGAGATGGGGAAACTCAGAAGGAAGGATAACTAGGGGAGCAAGAGAGAGCAAGAGTACAGTTTTGAACATGTTATATTTGAGATGCCTGATAGATACCTAAGAGAAAAAAATCAAGCAGCCAATTGCGTGCATGGAATTGCAGAGAGAGGTTGAGGGTGAAACTATAAACTTGAGAATCATCAGCATTTAGATGATATTTAAAGTGATGAGATTGGGACTTCTGGTCAAGATGGTGGAATAGACGGTCTCCAGAGTCACTCTCTCCAACAATTTAACCAATTTACAACTATAAAAAAGCAACAACAGCCAAGCTGGGCCACTAGAGCTCAGGGGAAGAGGAGGAGGGGCCTACAGAGTGCATGAAGGGGGAGAAGCCACTATAAGAGAAAGAAAAAACTGCTCTGACTGTTCAAGTCCTGGCCATTTCCAGGCTGGAGCTGCTGAGCACATAGAGCAGGAGCTGGCAAAAAGCTACAGCTGTGCCCTTTGGATGAAGTTGCTTGGAGGCAGCAGGGAGAAGAGGGTCTTGGTGGCCCCCAAGCCAGCAAGACCACTAATAGGATTCCTGTGGACCCACACAGGGGTGAGGAGCCATAACAACTGAAAAAAGGGAGCCACTCAGAGGCCAGTGAGTCATTGTAAGGGACCGGAGCATGGCCCGTCCCATGGGAAGTGTTCAGAGCATGGGCAGGGGGGAAGACAGGCCCACTAGGGTAACACTGGGGCACAGCAAGGGCAGCTGATCTGCCCCCCAACCAGCATAGGACCACTCAGAGGAGACTGATCAGGAGTATAGAATTGCATGGGGTGCAGTTTGCTGAAACACTCAGGCCCAGACCAGAATTTCTACATGACCCAGGTGGACTGGATTTCACTAGAACTGTAAGTACCTATAAGATCAACCATTAAAACCTGAGCTGAACAAAAAGCTTTCCCTAGGGAATCCGAAGCAAAGCAGCAATTTAGCTCAACCACAGAGCTCAAGTACTGATCCCTACAGGAAGTTCCCCCATTTTATAAGTAAGCAAAGGACAACAAAGCTGAGGGTGCCTCAGCCATGCCTCCTTACACCTGCAACCAGTCCCCAGGGTGTGGGCCTTGGGCCTCAGCCAACCCTCCCCCCCACAAGTATAACCAGCCCAGCAACAACCACTGAGCTGCTGCGGGAAGTACCCCAGGCTCTCCCGAGCTGGGTCAGTGGGGGCCTTGGGCCTTGGTCAGGCCCCCCCAACACAAGCAACCAGCCCAGTGATGACCACCAAGCCGCAGCAAGAAGGGCCCTGGGTTCCTGAGCTGGGGAGGTGGGAGATAAAGGCTTTTGCCACACCCCCCGACATCTGCACCCAGCCTGGCAATGACTAAGCCACCACTGGAAGCCCCCTGGTCTCCCCTGTGGGAATGAGAGGGTGGCCATGGACCTCAATCACGCCCCTCCTCCTGCCTCCTTCTTCCATCCAATTGCCTTCCCTTTTCCCCTCTCCACCTCCCTCCCAACTGCTCTGCAACATCATAGAATGTAAAAAAATATTATAATAAAATAAAATAATAAAAATTAAAAATTAAAAACTTAGTATTGGAAAAAAATTCTTTGTTTTGTTTTGACCGGTAAGTGGATCACAACCCTTGGCACGGTGTGGTCTGCGCCACACTCAGCCAGTGAGTGCACTGGCCATCCCTATACAGGATCCGAACCCACGGCCTCGGCGCTCCCGGTGTCACACTCTCCCGAGTGAGCCATGGGGCCAGCCCAGAAAAAAAATTCTTAAATAAATAAATAAAAAGCAGGAAAAAAAAAATGAGGCTGTGAGATTAGATGAAGTTATGCAGGGACTGAATATAGAGAAAGAAGGTAGGGTTCTAATACTGACAGAAAATTTAGAAGTTGGGAATGTGAGGAAGAATCAGCAAAGGACACTAAAAAAGGAGGCTGGTTACGCAGAATATTCGAGAATGAATGGTGTCCTGGAAAACAAGTGAAGAACATTTCAAAGAAAGGAGGGAGCAACTGTTAATGCCACTGATTGGTCAAGTAAGATGCGAACAAAAGAATTTCACATTTGATTTGACAACGTGGAACCCATTAGCGACCTTGACAAAGGAAGTTTCTGTGGAGAGGTGGGAAAAAAGCGTGATCGGAATGCACTGGTTGGAGAAGAAGCAGAGACAGAAATTGTAGACACCGCCTTTAAAGAATGTAATTGCGAGAAGAAGAGCAGTGGACAGGTAGTTGGAGGAGACGAGACTTGAGGAGGGAGTGCTGATGTGAAAGCTGTTCTGGCAGCTTTGTTTCTTGGTGGGGATCCAGTCAAGAGAGGAGAATGGAAAAAAGATCAGGAGAGACGATTTCAGGAGCTATATTCTTTATTACGTGGCAGGGGTGGGACCGTGTAGACAATTACAGATGACGATTGCTGTAGATAAGAGCTCTGAGCACTGATGACAAGGCTTCACTGCGTGCTCACGGTGCACCAGGAACTTCACATGCGCTTTGTCTCACCCTCAAACTACCCTATGAGTTACACTGAGTCTGCAATTTATATTTGTTTAATCATTGAACAAATATTTTATATCAGACCCTACTGTGTTCCAAGCACTATATTAGCTGTTGGGGAATAAAAAGTGAACAATAAAATAATCAGGAAAGAACTGTGGAACGTTCATGACGTAGGCTTTTTGCTAATAACTCTATAGTTATAGTCTAATTTACTTCTCACACCAACCCTGGGAGGTCTGTATTTTTTGTCATTGTTGTGGATTTAACAATATTTTTTTATCATTACACAATGTAAACATTTTTTTGTGGCCCTTTACCAATTTCTCCTTAACTCTCCCTCTTTGGTGGTCTCAATTCTCTTCCCTCCTTTTGAAAGTTCAAGGAATTATTGTGTTGTTGTATCTTTCTTTTTTTGTTTTTTTCTTTTCCAACTCCCACTGATGACTGAGGACTTGTGGTCTTTCTCTTCTGTACCTGGCTTATTTCACTTAACATGATTTTCTCTAAGTTCATCCATTTGCCATGAATGGCAGAATTTCACTCCTCTTCATGGCAGAGTAGTATGCCATTGTGTGTATATACCACATTTTCTTTCTCCAGCTGTCTGTCAGTGGGCATTTAGGTTGGTTCCAACTCTTGCCTATTGTAAACAGAGCTGCAATGAACATGGGAGTGCAGGTGTTGGTCAACGTGATGATTTCCATTCCTTTGGGTATATACCCAGCAGCGGGATTGCCGGATCATAAGGCAGTTCTCTCTGTAGCTGTTGAGGAAGGAACCTCCATACTGTTTTCCATAACTGGGAGGTCTGCATTATTGTCCACATTTTATAGAGTAAAAAAGTGAGGCTTACAGAAGTTACATAAGTTACCCAGGAGAAACACATCAATGATTCAACCTCAGACTGTGTGATTGTACGTTACCTGTGTGTTCCCTGCCCTGTCTGTTATACTAGGTGATCCTTCTTATCTGCATTGTGGAGACAGGCAAAAAGAAAAGAATTGCAAAATGTGGCAAGTACAAAAAAAGAAAACTCAATGTTAAATCACAGAATAGTGGGGTAACGGGACTGAGTAAGTCTGTAAATAGAGTGGTAAGGGAAAGCCACTTACTAAGGAAGTATCATTTCAGCTGGTACCTAAGAAATAAGAAGAATTGGATAAGGATGAGGAGAGAGTCCAGGCTGAGGAAAGAGTAGTAAGTTCAAATGTCCTGAGGCAGGGAACTGCTTTGCATGCTCAAGGAACCAAAACAGAATTGATCTGGTGGAGCATGATGGAAGAATATGCGGGATGAGATGAACTGAAGAAGCAGGGAGGGCCTTCATGAGGCAGGACCTTGACGGCACAAAAAAAGGATTCTAGATTGCATTCTAAATTCCACAAGAAGTCACTGAAACTCTTTTTTTGATTTTTTTGTTGTTGGTGGTGGTGGCTGCTGGTACAGGGACACAGAAACTCTTTAAACAGAAGACATACTAGGTTTATATTTATTTCTTTTTCTTTTTCTTTTTTAACACAAAGTTCTATTACTGTAGGTTTACATTTAAAGATAATTCTTATGCAGTGTGGCGAATGAATTAGAGATGGGGGAGGGGCAGTGTGCAGAAGTGAAAGGGGAAGACCAGTCAGCGGGCCACGTGGCAGCCAGGAAGGGAGACAGTGATAAATGGACATGACTGGACATGGAGGAGTAGCAGGGTCTGACGTACATTTTGGAGATGGCATTCGTAGGATCTGGTGATGAAATGCATGCAAGGGATGAGGGGAAAGGGGCTGACTCCTGGGTTTTTGGCTTGAACAGCTGGGTAGATGGAGAATCCATTTATTGAGATAAGGAAACTTAAAGATTGGGGCAGGGGAAAGGTTTGGGAAGAATCAAGCATTCTCTTTTGGACAAATTTTGTTAAAAGTATTAAGTAGAGAAGTGAATATCGGCACCTACAAGTGAATGCAGACCCCTGGGCTACTGACACTATTTAAAGTGGTGGGTGTGGAGGAGATTATCAGCAAGAGATGGTTACAGTGAGGTGGGGGGGGCAGGCAAAGGAAGGGAAAAGGGTTCAGGAAAAGCCTTAAAGAACCTCAACACTTAACGTTTGGATAAAGAATAAGAAGCTGGGGTGGGGGGAGCTGAGAAAAATCATCCAGCGTTGTCAGAGGAAGGCCAGGAGACTGTGACATCAAGAAAGCCAGTACAAATGTTTGTCAAGAGAAAGGGACTGGTAAGTTTTAGCAGATGCTAATGGGAACTGAGGAAACTGAGGACAGAGAAGCAGCTGTTTGGTTTGGCTATATCGTCACTATTGAAAGTGACAGAGGTTTTTGGAAAGTAACAGTAGAATATGGATTGGAGGGGGTTGAAGAGTCCATGGGAGGTGAGGAGATGGAAGTGATGATGAAATGGAGATGAGAAACAGGGAAAGGCGGATGCACGTGAGGGCCTTTTCAACATAGGAGGTATTAAAGCCTGTCGGATGCGGATGAGATGATCCAGCACAGGAGAATCATCTACTGTAGATAATACTGAAAGGAGAGCACTGTGTGAATTCCTAGAGAAAATGGGGTTGCGCCTCAAATGCAGAGACTAGCCATTCCCAGAAGAGGGACACTCCTTCACTACAAGGGGAAGAAACCGAAAACAGGTGCATCTGCAGCTGGATTTGCAAGTCTGATCGTGGGAAGGAAGATGAAGAAATTGGCTGATAAGAACAAAGCCGAAGTCTGAACCCAGGTCTGTCTACATCAAAGCGACACGACCGTTGACAAAACAGCCTTGGAGGAGCTGCTCTCAGCTGCCGAGCAGAGTCTCTGCAAAACCCGAAGAATCATCATTTTATTACAGCAAATGTGGCCATAACTCTGCCTCAGCCTGGCTGCAGACGTCCTGCCTGTTCCTGCCTCGTAACAGGGTCAGATATTTTAGGAAAGAACAGAGAGAAGACAGCTTTCCTTATTCTGAGAAAAAAGGGCAAACGAGCAGAGTCGTCCCTCCACTACCATAAGTGGGAGAAGGCTCGTGCCCCTGGGTTCCTCTTCTCAGCCTTTTCACGTGACTCACTCAAATCTGAACTATTTGCCAGTTCTGGGCTTTAAGCTTCATATCAGTGACTGTTGCTGACATCAAATTTGGAAACTCTTTCAGACAACCGCTTCCCTGCAATGCCAGTTATTCAAGTGCTTTTTGCCCTCCCCCCCATCGAACCTCGGTGCTCTTTCCCCTGCCCTGTTCCTGACTGCTCCTCCCGGTCTTTCCTAAAGCAGCCCCAGAGCTCTGCTCCTGCACCTGGGCTCGGTCCTTCCCTCTGCCACCTACGTGAACGGCATGACCTAGCATTCTTCCCCTCAGCATCCTCGGCGTGAAGTCCTATGTCCCGCATGGTGCTCTTTGACTTTTGCAACATTTTGTTTTCCACAATGTCTTCTCTGACAGTCATAGAAAAGCCTTAAATTTACTTCTGTTTGAGAATGCACCTGAATGTGGTTTTCCTCCCTGCCAGCAATTTCCGGAGCAGCGTTTCTGTTAGTCTGATCTGCACCAGCCCTCACCATCAGTATCCAGGCTGACCCCTCACAGGACCTTCCCTCTCTCCTTTGGCTCAGTCACTTCCACCCACTCCTCAGCATTCTCCTCAGTCGTCCTGTCAAAAAATCAATCTGCTGCTTCCTCTGCTATGAAAGTGGCTTATCCACCAATTCTTTCCTTTAATGGAAGAGAAACGAGGGTGGAAATCAGCTCTCTGCTGCTGTTCCCTAACATAGGCATGGCTGGATTTCTAATGCAGGTACTGTACCATTTTAGATAATTTGCAGAGACTGCCGCACTTTAGCCAAACCTCATTAAAATGGAAATGTGCATTATAATTCAAGAGCTCTTGCTGAGTTGTACATTAATATGTTCACTGAAAGCATTTGCTTTTAGGGTAATGTGCAATTACTAGCATGACTGGAATAAACACTATTGAAGGTGAAGCCCTGCATATGCTTAGGACTAGGCCAAGGACAAAGGAACCAAGAAATAAAGACTTTTTAGACCTATAGGGAACTCAGTGTATTAGTCCATTTCTGTTGCTTATAACAAAGTACACAGAACCAGATATTTTATACAGAAAGTGAAATTTATTGCTTACAGTTTCGGAGGCTCAAAAGTTCAACGTCCTATGAATACATCTGGTGGTCGCAACAGTGACCCAGGCTTCTCCCATTGCAAGACGGTGGAAGCAGAGATTGCAGAGAGATTAACCTCTTCATTCACTCTCTTCTTAAAGCCCTCCAAACCATGCCTATGACCACCATTATCAATCCATTCACTATGGCATGGTCCTATAATCTAATCACCTGTTCAAGGCTCCACCTTTCAATTACCGTGATAGGATTTCCCACCCTAAACAGTTACAGTGTGGATCAAGTTTTGGGGGTAAACTCATTCCAAGGCACTCAGGGTCTTAGATATTAAGGCAGTTTAATCAGGGCTGAGGCTGTCATGTATTTATTACAGCCAGGGGAAGAGAAGTAAAGATATTGTCAGTATTTGGAAGTTATACCCTGAAACTTGGAATTTGGGATTGTCCTCTGAAAAAATTTAAACTGTGAAATTAACACCAAAAGGTGGAAGTTGTTCCTAAAGGTAGTGGCCACAGCCCTAAACAGTAACTTGTAAATAGGAAGCTGAAATTTTCCTTCAGTCACATGAACAGAGTGTGGCTCTAATTGGCGGTCTCTCAGTATTTACAGCAGTGCCATCGATAGCTCTATTTTTACCTCTAAAAAAGAGAATAAGAAAAAAGGGGAAGAGAAAGCCACCAGGTCCTCCTGCATCCTTTCACAGTGTGACTCAAGATTCATCCAAGGCTTCCAGTCATAAGCTCTGTATAGAGCATTGATTCAAAATGATGATTGTTTCCAAATTTACATTTTGATATAATTTCAGCCTGACAGAAAAGCTGCAAGAATAGTACAAAGGATTCCTGTATACTCTTTACCCAAATGTTAGTTAGTATTTTACATTTGCTCTATTGTTTTGCTCTCTCTGTTATGTGTGTGTGTGTGCTTTTATTTCTGTACTATTTGATGGTAAGTTGCAGACATAATATCCCTTTACTGCTAAAAACTTCAGTGTGTATTTCTTATCTAGTCATGGTATAATTATCAAAGTCAAGGGCTGGCTGGTTAGCTCAGTGTTGGTCAGAGGATGTGTTGTTATTCCAAGGTCAAGGGTTCAGATCCCTGTACCTACCAGACACCAAAAGAGGAAAAAAAAGAAAATCAAGAAATGAACATTGGTTCAATCCTATCACCTAGTCTGCAGATCTTATTTGGATTTCACCAATGGGAAATGTCCTTTATAGCAACAACAAAACAAATCAGATCAAGCATAGATTCTGTTGCCAAGTCTCTTCGGCTTCCTTTTTTTTTTTTTTTTTTTTTTTTTTTTTTAGTTAAAAGATCTCAGTTTGCTTTACTGTGATTCTAGAATCAGGTAACACATCATTCCGTAAAATAGAATGAATTTTCCCTCTTTAGCCTCCTTCTATCTGGAACTGTTTCTTGGTCTTCATCACTAGTTTTACAAAATGGCCTTCAATTTGAATTTATCTGATGTTTCTTAGTGATTAGGTTACATTTATGCATTTTCAGCAGAAATATCAGAGTGATGTTCTTATTGTCTTAGCGCATGTCAGAAGTCACTAATGTCAGTTTGCCTTATTACTGGCGATGTTAACTTTAATCACTGTCTTAAAGTATTTTCTGCCAGGTTTCTCTACTGTAAAGTCATTATTTTCTCCTTTGTACTTAGTAAGAATTTGGTGGGGAGCTATTATAGACTATGGAAATATCCTGTTACCATTCAGACTTTCACACACTGATGTTAGTATTCATTGGAGATTCCTGCCTGAATAAATTATTATGATGGCTGAGAAATGGTCGTTTCCCACATTCCCATTTATTAGTTGGCTTTCTGCTACAAGGAAGACCTTCGCCTTCTTTCCTGTGATTTTATTTGTTTATATATCAGTATCAACTCTATCAATTGATGATACATATGTATGGATATATATATATGGATTATAATTTTTTATAATGGATTATAATTTTTTACAATGGACTATAATTTTTTTCTATCATTATTTGTTTTGGTGCTCAAACTGAAAAAAATTTAGTCACAACTGGTAATTTTTTTGAAATTCAGATTTTTGGCTTTTATTATAAAATCAGTGCCCTGGCAAAACTGGAGCAATAATATCCTGGATCAGAGTAACTGAGTGAACTCTTTATTTTAATCTTTTATTGTTGTTGTTTTGTTTTTCCACTTTGCTATTTTTTTAGTATTTTTCTTTTTTTTTTTTCTTTTTTTTCTTCTCCAGTTGAACTCTAAACAACTGCCTTCTTCAGTTTTCGGATTCCTCTCCTAGTTGATTTTACTCATTTACATTACCTAACCTGCATTAATATTTCTTACTGTACTACAGAGGGATCTTTCATAAATTGAAGCAATTTCTTTTTAGATTTAATTCAGTCTCATCAAAGGCGCTCTCTGATTATGATTTCCATGTAGATTGACTACAGGAAGAACGTGAGCTGACCATACAGGTTTTTAGCTTCTCTCCTCTAACAGTTTAATTGGTGTTCTGTTGTCTACTTAATTCTTGTTTGGATTTAGCTACTCTGTCTCTCAAGACCTGTTTAAACTTGGACACCAATGACAATGTGTCTTTGGCCTTCAAAGCAGAGGACGAGTTCATGGCAGCCAGTCAAGGCACCCCCTGGCCTTCTGTGCTCCAGCCAGACTCTCCATCGACCACACGGGCACCACTCCTATCCAAATATTTCCAGAGACTAAAGAGTAAATCCAAAGCAAGGCTCATGGTTTGAGGAGGAAGGATGTTTACAGAGGGCTGACTCAGGTAGAAATGATGACACAAATGGAAGTGGGTGACTTGTTACCTAAGCAAGCAACTGGGAAAGAGAAGAGAAAAAAGCATATTAGAGAAGAGAATAATGGAAGGAAGACTAGAAGCAGAGAAATTATCAGAATGCTCTGATTAAAAAATGAAAAAAAAAATTCAGTTGGTTAGAGCGTGGGGCTGATAACATCAAGGTCAAGGGTTCAGATCCCCATAGCAGCCCGCTGCCCAAAAAAAAAAAAAAAAAAAAAAAAAAAAAAAAAAAAAATTTCTAAGGAGAGTTTAAGATAAATGCCAGGCAAATCAAGTGAGTCAAACTGCCCAGACTACTTCTTCTGATATAAGTTGTATCTAAATGGCTTACAGTTTAATGTTGTCTTTTTTAAAAAATTCCAGTTTAAAATTAAAAGGACCTAAACTAAAGTTTAATGGGGATCTCCAGTTGGAAGTGTCATAATATAAATGTTGTTTACAGGACTGGTCTCATTTGGTAATTAATTTATTCAAGCAAATTGTCTTTTTGGAAGTACAAATGAATATTATTACAATTAAGTATGTAATTTAATACATGACATAATGTCAAGTGAACATTATTTTCCAAAATCAAGAAAAATGTTGGAGAATTTTGACCTTTATAATGAAATAATATTTGATTGCTAAAGAGATAAAAGAGAGATCATAAATTTAAGGAGCCATTAACCAGGATGTTAAAATTGTGACTGCTTTACAGCTTGATATTATTGTTAACATGGAATTTGTGGCTTGCATGAAATATTACTAACTGGTAGCTTTTTGTACACATTTTAGAAGTATAGTTGCTCTAACTTTTCCAAGTTGTAATTCATGGAGTGGAGTAGAGACAGCAAAAAAGAGAAAACAAAAAACACAAGTTAAGGTAACAAAGTAGAACAAGATTTTTTTTAAGGAAGTACGAGCATAGACATTCACTAATATCCTAAAGCGAATGAATTAAATTGACATTAGACATAAACAATAACAACTCTTCAAGGGAACCAAGTGAGAAACAGTGAAATATGGAGGAAAAGCCTGGGAGATGCTGCGAGAATGCACTGCTACAAGAATTGGGACATCTGAGCTCCAATCACCAGGTCTCACACTTTTCTGCACGTTGGAATCACCTGGGAGTTTTTAAAAAATGCCATGGCCTAGATTCCACCTCTTGGGATTCGAATGCAATTGATCTGGGATGTGATGGGGCCTCAGGCCTTTAGAAATCTCTTTGAAAGTCAGTCACTTATACTGTCACATATAAGAGGAAATTTCAGGTTAAACAATCGGTCACCAGTTTGGTTAATTTATAAAATGAAATTAATAGACAAAATTATTAAAGGAACTCAAATTAAAAAGTCTAAGTACTGAGAATTTTCTGGTTTTAATTTTTAGCTTTTCTCCTGATCTATTTTCCATTTTTCTACTCCAGGGCTTAGAAAAATGTACTGTTAGTTACTATTTTCTAACATGTTAATTCTTTTCCTGAATATCTTGTCAATAAACAGAGTGAATGGGAATACAATCGTTTATCAACAGCCCAGGTGACCTTTAAACATTTATAAGCCACTCACACATGTTCATTATTGCTTTGTATATTAAGTGATAAAATAACAAAGGTATCTGTAAACACTGAACTATGTCATTTTATATCATTGTTCCTTGGAACCTGATACGAAACGTATTTTAAGTCTTTAAGCAATGTAACCCAAGACTGACAAATAGTATGCACTTAATACATTTTTAATAGGTAAATAAATAAAACAAAAAATACTTATAAAATTCAAATTTTTAAATGAATTTAGGACAAAATTATACTAGCACATTAAAAATGTTCCAAGTGGCTAGTATAATAGCAAATAAATTACCCTAGCAATGGTACACCATTTACCTATTTAAAATACATAGAATGGAGATATGATTACAGTAAGATTATTTGTTTACTTGATTTTTGTCAATGATTAATTATGTAATTTAAACTTTATTTTGTTACATGCTTTTGATAATTAAAAATGAAACATCCTTCTGTTATTCTAACAGACTTTAAAACAAAGCACTATCTGTTTTTTGTGTTTGTTTTTTGTTTTTTGTTGAAACATAATTGATTGTACATATCTATGGGGTACAGAGTTGAATATCAATACCTGTGTGCAATATATGATGCTCAAATCCGGATAATTAGTATTTTCAACATGACACAATGTAATCATGTTTTTGTGGCCCTTTACCAATTCCTTTGCTAACCACCCCCACTTTCCGCTTTCCACATCTGGCAACCTCAGCTCTGCTCTCTCCTTTTGAAAGTCAAACACATTATTGAGCTTATTGTATCTTTCTTTTCTTTTTTCTTTTTGACTGCCACTTATGAGTGAGGACATGCAATATTTCTCTTTCTGTGTCTAGTTTATTTCATATAACATAATTTTTTCTAAGTTCATCCATGTTAAAGCACTATCTGTTGAGTTATTATTGAGCCTGGAAAGGAGATCAAAAACTGATTATTAGGCAATATAGATCCATGTGTCAAGAAGGTGAGTTGCTTGCTAGAAATAAGGAAATGACATTTGATTTTCTAGACATAAAGCAGAGAAGTAGAATCGCTCATGTAATAAAATGTGATGGATGAAGTTTTTTCTTCTTTAGAATTTGAGTTCTACAATCAGCAAGATGAAACGACTCATCAGTACCTGTTATCAACTGCTGAAAGTAATAATTATGCCAACAACATGCTGCCCAGAATTCTTTTCTAATCTTTACTTTTACTCATTCATCACATTTTTGAAGCTGTGCCTGTATGAGGTGATATACTAGCAGCAGAACCATGATCCATTCAGTTCTGAAACAGGGCTTGGTGTTATCAGTAGAGCTTGCCACTTAGGATGAAATATGAAAAAATAGAAGGAAATTGTGTGAGAAGAATCACACCCTATAGACCAGCTAAAATTTTTCAAGAATAGAGCTTAGTTCACTATAAAACACATTGGAAAACTAAGGGCTTTGAAACTTTTCATTCAGTAACTCTTCCAAGATTTCCTACCTTGCCACGTAGTTTAGTGTTTGAATTCTCAGTGCCACAGCTAAGCTCCTTCACAGAGAGGGCTCAAAAGTCAAATTCCCTCTTCATAGAGCCCACAATTCCAGTCTGCTACTACCAAGCTTTATTCTAACTTGCTGTAATAATCCTAAAGTAGGCCAAAACACCTGGGTTTTCCCTTTCTAGAAACTTCCTGCACCGCTCACTTCTTGTCCTTGCAGCCTGCAAGTGTAGGGCAAAAGAGAAAGTGGGTTCACCACCCTCTCCTTAAAAACAGCCAATGCCCATTAGTGAAGAAGCCGTAATGGGTAGGAACAGAATGGCTGGCTTTGCATCATGCAGATCAGCTTCTGACTATGACTTCCACCTCTTGGTAGTTCATTCTCTGTGTTTCTCTTCGTCCCTGGCAAAAAAAAAAAAAAAAAAAAAAAAAAAAAAAAAAAAAAAAAAAAAAAAGCGAAAAGAGAAAAAAAGTAGCATTCTTTCTCCCAGGGTGCTGTAGAGATTAGATAAGATAATATAGGTAGAGTACTTTAAACAGTGCTCAGTAAATGGTAATGATGATGAGTTATTTTAACTATTTAAACTTTTGTTAACTGCTGTGAACACATTGTAGAGGGAAAGAGAGGGAAGGACGAGTCCATCTAAAACCCCAAAGATAGGCCTGCTCAGAGTTCCGATTTCCAGCATTTGACCACTGAATTTTTAATTTAAAAACCAATGGTCTTGCAGGTTAGTTCAGCTGGTTAGAGTATGGTGCTGATAACACCAGGGTCCAGAGTTCGATCCCTATACTGGCACAAAAAAAAAAAAAAAAAAAAAAAAAAAAAAAAAAAAAAAAAAAAAACCCCGAAAAACCCACAATGGCCTCATAAAAAAAAGTCTTAAAGAGAAACTGTAAAACTAAGGTCCCCATCATAGATCTGACTCTGATATCTACGCAAGTTATTTAACTCCATTTTGTCTTAGTTTATCTGCTAGTTGGAATTAATAGCTTGCTTGTGTTTATCTAAGATAAGAGTCATGAGAGCAAAAAAACGCAAGCATTACCTGCCACAGTATAATTGCAAACTAAGACATCCAAATTATACATATTTTATTTTCTTTCTGTAAAGGTATTATAAGGTAAAGTAAGTATAATAATACCCAGCTTTCCCAGGGTTGCTCTCAGAATTAGAAATTGTGTACGTAAAACCTTTGCACGGTGACTGACATAAAATAGAAGACCACTAAATGATGACTATTATTTTTATCATTATTATTACTGAGAGACTCTAAAGAAATTTCTGCCTCCTGTAAAAGAATGACAGAACAGCTGTGCAAACAATGTACAAGTTTCCTCAAATGAGTAGAAAATGTTCAGATCTCAAGCTTCAGGAGTCCATTGTGTTCTTGTTTGCTAAGTGAGAACACCGTGTGCGATGGGAATGAGTCAGTTTGTCCAACCTTCCTTAGGATGTTATAAAATTTGGCATAATGTTAGCTAGCAGCAGTCATTGCTCTTTAAGTCTCAAAACAATGTATTTCATCATAATTGCCTGACAAAGGAGAATATTTTTATCACCACACCTCCAGTGTCATCAATAGAATAGAAGTCAGCCTCCCACTACAAAACTACCAAAGCAAATAACGTAAACATCTCTTCACAGGCTTATCATTTGGTCAGTCTAAACATGTTATCACAAGTTTAAATAATCTTTTTCAAAGTTCTCTGGCTTCATTACATACATGAAGCATATTACACTTGCCTAACATGTTTTCATCATTATTAGCTTATTTGACCCTTACACTGCCTGAATGAGAGGTTTAAGTAGGTATTACGATCTCTATTTTACAGATTGAAAAACAAGTTCCATGAGATTAAGTGACTTCTGCAGGGTTAATGATTAAGATAGAACTATAATCTGAGTTCCCAGGTCTAGCTTCTTTCTATTACATTTTGCTATTTTCAGGTATCGCTAGTCCTCCAGGAAAATAAAAAGCCTCTAAGCACTGCACCATTTTTCAAAAATGACCATAAATAATATATCCAGACAAATATAATACAAATTTATTCTAGGGAATTGACCCAACCTTGCTATCAACAATATATAAAAAGAATAACTTGGCATTTCAGAAGAAAAACTCTTATATTTGCAAAAGGTAAGAATTAATCTGTCAGAAAACCCGCCCCATGTAAGTGTGAAGGCAGCAAGAAGAGCTTCAGGTCAGAAGTCTGCACACCTCCGTTCTAGGCTAATTCTGGCTCTAATTGTGTTTGTGACTTCAGATAAATTCCTTATCTCTGGAGGGTTGCAATTTTATCATCTATAAAATAAGGGAGTTGGACTACATGTACCTGGTGGAATGCTGAGACTATCAAACCTACAAGTTAGTAGTCGGCTCCATGGGGGTATTCACTTCTTTAGCAATGATTTACTAGCATAAACACTGATAAGCATAATTATTACAGAACTAAAACTAACAAAGTTCACAGCAGTGTTCCATACAATAAAATACGTAAACTAGACTTGTGACTAAGGTGCAATAAAATTTATGGTTACACCAACGAGCATCTTAGAGCCTTCTCAAGTTCAGGATTAAAGACAGCTATTTATAGAACTAAAATAAAATGCATGCAATAAAATATATGGCTACACCAACAAGCATCTTAGAGCTTCATCAAGGTCAGAATTAAAGACAGCTATTTATAGGACTAACCAAAACGTCCTTATCACTGCATTTTTCTAATTTTGAGAATAAAAAGACTTTCCCTTTTGTGCTCAGATCGTCCTGGACACTGAGGAGAAGCAGCCACGCTGAGATCATACTATGCCAGGAAGAGATCGCAGTCGTACAGTAACAGCCAGCCAAGCTGACCACCCAGTCCTAGAAGAGTGTCTCTAAGACAAAGGGGGGACTGTCTCTCTTCAATTTCTACACACAGTCCTCAAGATGTATTTTTTATGATTACTTTTCCCCCTTAAAGGATTTCCTGAGATCTACTTAACTCTAATTTTAACTGAACCCTGTTCCAGAAATGGGAGGTTTTTTTCCTATTATAATTGCCATTTAAAGTAATCAAAGATATATACACAATGAAACACTACTCAGCCATAAAAAAAGAATGAAATTCTACCATTTGCAACAACATGGATGAGCCTGGAGAAAATTATTCCAAGTGGAACAAGCCAGGTACAGAAAGAGAAATACCGCATGTTCTCACTCATAACTGGGAGCTGAATCCGTAAATAAACAAACAATAAAGAGAGACATAGAGAAAGAAGAAAGAAACAACAATCACAGTAATATGTTGAACTTTTAGAAAACTAGAGGTGGAAAAGGGGAGGGGAGAGGGAAAGGGAAGAGGGCTAATGAGGAATTGGTCAACGGACACAAAGAACGATTGCACATTGTAATGATGAATAAGCTAACTGTCCTGATCTAACCATCATACATTCTACACAATTTTTGAAAATCAACGTTGTACCCCGCATGTATGTATAATAAAAAATTTGAAAATTTAAAGAAAAAAATTTTTTAAACGTTCAGCTTTTTATAGCTTTATAAATATGGAGCAACCACATACCATTGTACATAACCTCAAAAGGAGCAGAACAAATTTTCATAATTCTGTACTACGATACTAAAGAGTGCTCCAGAGCCACTGTGTTGTCTCTCCTGTGTTGTCTTTCCTTCAAAATTGTTTAAAGCATAGGTTATCCCATAATTTAGTAAGTATATGACCTGGGTTTTTTGTGACCAGCTTAATTTAAATGATTCTGTCCTATTTTAAATAAATAAACTTCAGCCTGTCAGACCATAATTTGGGTATAATGTCATGATATCCACTAACTACACAGAAAATGCTTTCCCTTAGAAATACTCTAACCTCCTGGCATAGTAACAAAGAATTTATAACAAAATAATATACTAATAATTCTTTATAATATTTCAACTTTTTCAGGACTATGAAAATCAGAAATGATATTTTTAATTCATGCAATTGTCTCCGTTTTGACATTGGTTTGCTAGTCTCAAATGGCTTACAAATTATAAAGTGAAGGTATCTTTATTCTGCATAAATATACTAGGTGTCTTTATCCTCTCCATCTCTATGTAGATGACTCTACTTGAGTAGTCTACACTTCTTTGACTTGTCTTCTTAATTCCAGACCTGTATTTCCTATTGTCTAACTGCAGACGCATATTTTTTTTTCTTTTTTTTTTTTTCTTAATTTTATTTTATTTTATTTTATTTTATTTTATTTTATTTTTTCCTTTTTGTCTCTTTTTTACTGGCCGGCAACGGGATCGCAACCCTCAGTGTTGCGCCTGCGCCACGCTCAGCCAGTGAGCGGGAACCGGTCTCCACATGGGATCCGAACCCTCGGCGGGAGCGCCACCACACTCCCAAGCGGCGCACTCTCCAGTGTGCCACCGGGCTGGCCCTCTTAATTTTATTTTGTCGATACACAATGTGGTTGATTGTTGTGGCCCATTACCGAAACCCCCCTCCCTCCTTCCTCTCCCCTCTCCCACCCAACAATGTCCTTTCTGTTTGCTTGTTGTATCAACTTCAAGGAGTTGTAGTTGTTAAGTCTTCTCCCCCCCGCCCCCGGTTTTTCTTGTGTGTGTGTTTAAATTTATTTATTTATTTTTAGCTCCCACCAATAAGTGAGAAGATGTGGTATTTCTCTTTCTGTGCCTGACTTGTTTCACTTAATATAATTCTCTCAAGGTCCATCCATGTTGTTGCAAATGGCAGGATATCATTCGTTTTTATAGCAGAGTAGTATTCCATTGTGTAGATGTACCACAATTTCCGTATCCACTCATCTGATGATGAACATTTGGGCTGGTTCCAGCTCTTGGCTATTGTAAAGAGTGCTGCGATGAACATTGGGGAACAGGTATACCTTCGACTTGATGCTTTCCATTGCTGCAGACCCATATTTTCAATTGACTTATCCGACTGACATTTTAAATTCAACAAAATTGTACCATCCTTCCCTAATCATCCAAGATAGACACTTCGAAGTTATTTCCTTCCATATCCGTATAGTTCCTTGGTCACCAAATTAAAAAGAGCATTCAAAACCTTCACAGCTCCTCAAACCAACTTGTTATTGTGATCACCATAGGAGAGCGGTTCCATACGTGGATTTTGATGTCAAACAGAGCTGGGTTTTAATCACTCTGCCACTGCTGGTGTGATAGTAAGCAAATTATTCAGTCTCTCTAAGTCTCTGTTTTTGACGGACAGTGGGGATAAGAAACCCATTTCTACAGAGCTGTGTGAGGATTTAAAAATGTAACACACATATGCTAAGAAATTAACACAGTAGCTGGCTCGGAGTAAGATCATAGTGTCTCTCTCTTTTCTAGATGATGATAGACTCCTTGGTAGTCTCTCTGCTTTCTGTTTTCTTCTTCAGGTCCCTCCTACAATCTACACCATTCCACAATGAAGATCTAGTTACAGAACTCTCTTAACTGAAGGCTTCCTGGTTGCCAAGGGAAAATCATAACTCTGTATTGAGGAAATAAAGCTGCTATCGCTGCAATCCAGAGGTCAATCTTGGCCTTACTAACTGTGGTGAAATCTGACATGCATTGTCTATATCTCTTGTTATGATAAAATAGGAAGCACTTGACACCATGTGTTGTATTAGAAGAAAAAATGTTTCACTAGAATCTACTCAAGTTTATAGGTATAATTTACACTTTATAGGGAATACAAAACAGAAGGTAACAAGCTAAATACCAGCAACGTGGATAACAGGACTGGTCTATTTACCAAGTTAGTGACATGACTCTCATGAAAAAAAAAATGGACCAAAGAGCGAGAGGAAAGTGAATATCAATGACTAAAGTGCACTCTCAAGTGGTCCAGGCAGGCTTAGTGCAAATATGAACCATCTCTGCCACTGTGGGTCCCTGGGATGGTACCCCAATTTGGCAGTTTACCATATTCAGAACTTTCCTTACACTTAGACACTCTTACAATGATGATTTGCTTTGTATTTCAGTCTTCGAGGAGCTGGCCGTTTTAATGATACATTTTAATTCATTTGATAGCACCTTTAGTAAACTAAGGTGTTACACCTTCCCAATAATATTTACATTTTAATCACACTTTTCTACATCATTATTAATCTTTTGTTATTGAAGAGTGTCTTAATTTGGATTCTTTTGGAAACTGACCCTGGGACAAGGATTCAAGTGCAGATAGTGATTTTGGAGAAGATACCAGGAAATCGTGGAGAGTAAGAGGTAGAGAAGTGAAAGCAAATAAAGCGTGAGTTATCGGGCAATTTAGCACAATAGTGCGTATCTTTCCAGGGAGCTCTGGGCACTGAAAGCACACACACCTCAGGGTGCAGCAGGAGCTGGGGTGTTTATACACCAACCACCACCTTCAGGACTGCTCCTGAAGGAATGTGAATTCTCTGACACTTCCAGCCTCCCATACACTTAACAAAGTTGACTCAGGCGGCCAGAGAAAGCCATGGGACGAAGACAAGCAAGGGCTGGCAGTTGCAAGCTGGACCAGTGTGCCCTGAACTGAAGGACGACGGGACAGGAGCATCATGGCAGCATTTGCTACAGAGAAGGAGCATCATTTGAAAACATTTTGACAAGAAATCATTATTTTCGTTATTCATCATCTTCCTTCTCTCCCCACTCAAATAACTTGTTGTATAGAACCTCCCTTATGAATTTTTTACAGACTTGAAGTCAAAATGTGTATATTAATTTTTATTCTAGGTATCACATAATAATTTATCATCTATTTTTATATTTTCACTTTAAAGATCACACCGTATTCTTTTCAGATATATTTACGATGCATTCTTTCTGATACCTACTGAGCATCCGTGAGGAGTCAGGCACTGTGCTCGGGTGCTGAGAATGTGTATGGAAATAAATTGGAAAGCTTTGAAGAACTGACCAACACGTATACATATGTGTACTAAGTTCAGTGCTAGAAACATGTTCAATTGAAAGAGGTAACCCAGAAGAGAGTGGTCTACTGAAGCCCATCAGAGAAGATCCCAAATTGGGAAGTGTCTTATTAGGTTTCGAAGAGCAAATGAAAGACCAGGAAGCAGTAAAGATACGCGAGCAGGAGAAACACGCTGTGTAAAGGGGGAGGTATGAAGGCGCATTATTGTTAGAACAGGTACAAATAAAGAGGACAAATCATTCATTTCACAATTCTCCTTCTGTTGACTATTTTTACCATTTTCTTCTCTTTGTTGTTATAAATAATACTGTGGTGAACATGGCTGTGCTTCTAGCTTTTCATTTCTCTTAGATTATTTTTTTAAATATGAACTTCAAAAACTTAGAATTACCTGGTCAAAGGACAGGCTCTTTTGTCAGGACCTTATTTATGTCGTAACTCTGAAGGATGGATAATGTGGGAATTTCAAGCATCCAGTGGCCTAAAGGCAGTAACCGCAGTGTAAGAGCTTGCAGCGAGATTTCCTCCTTACTTTTTCTTCTGTTTTGGCTCTTTGCCTTTTCCTTGCAAGTTTCTACAGTGCAGTTCAGCTGCAGGGCCACGTGCTCAATGACTCTATTCAGGTGACAGGTGGTAAACAAAACGGAACACCAGAATTAAGACCATAAATCATCTGGTATTATAATAGAACTGTTTTAAATTGCTTCTTTTTCAAAGAAGAAAAATTTTCTTATTAACTGAATTGCTCTAGCAACCAGAAAGCAAGCTGTTGCCTTCCATAAAAGAAAAAACTTTAAGAAATTTTAAAACTTTTTCAGTTATTTGTATTTTCTATTTCTGAATATTTAACAAATTTTTATGAAATCAATTACATAGTTTTCTTTCTACTCAAATCTTCAGATTAAAAGAAAGATGCTTGACAAGAGAAAGAAAAATGTCTCCTAAACCCTTTATCTAAGTTTTTACATGAATAGTTTATGTAACTATTTGGATCAAATTGCTTTTTTAAATTACACAATATGTCAGATGCAAAATTTTTGTCAATATAAAGAGAGGAATAAGAATTTGAAGCGATATTCACCAAAATCAATGTAAATCTGTCATGAACTTTTAACTAAGTAAAATGCTGGAAAAAAAAATACTGTATGTATACACTCATGTTTGTTTTTTTTTAAGCATTCAAGACAATATTTGATTTAGTTTATTCATTTATCAAAGATGTAAAGAAATAAATTAAGTAAATAATCTTAAGTCACACAGTTTTTGGCTCTTAACACTCAGTAGTTTTACTCATTTTCCTGTTTTCAACTTTTCCTGATGAGTTGCATACTGGAAGTAATCATTGCTTCAGGTGAAATTGCTTCATACCATTTCCTAAATGAAATTAGGTAACATCTCTCACTATTTTGATTTTTTTTTAAAATCATTTCTTTCAAAGGACACTAAGAAAAATGCAACATGGAAAATCTCTGCACATCAGTTTACCTAGTCTAGCTTCTATACAGTCCTTACTCGAGCAAAATTATTTCTGAGAGAGGATTGGGGATGTTGTCTTCTAAGTTTCTCTCTTCCTTATTTTATTTAAACAAAGTCCTTGAGACAGAGAATCGCCATACTCACTCCTGGCTGTTCAGAGTCCACCCTGGAAGCAGCCTGTATCCTGTACATCTCAAACCCCTCAAAATGATTCATTGTTTTGGTCCTCATGATTGGTGTTACCATCTAGTAACTAATTTTTACTGAGATGTTAAAGGTTGTTAATGGCTTAATGCAATCAGTCGCCATATTAGAAACATTGGTGCATCTGCAATCAGAAGATACTCTCATGATCTTGCGCCACCACTTGCTGAGTTATCTTAGCAAGTTATTTCAAACCTTAATGAACATTTAGCAATGTAGCTCAACATTACTGGACACCTACTATTGACACTATCCTAGGTACTGGGAATACAAAAACAATGGAAAAATTCCTGGTCAATACTCTTGAGTAGTTTATCAATAGCAGATGAAACATAAAAGTAAAAAATGGTAACGTCAGTGGTAAACACCTCTCAGAAAAGACAAGTTTCCCTCTTACTGGAACTGAAAAGTCTTTTTACTTTTTCTCACAAAAGCTTTCTGTCCTAGTTTAAAATATGACGCAGTTAGAAAAAAAATGCACACAGCATCTTTAGGGATTTTGCTGCTGGTGTAGGAAAGATTTGCAAGCCCTATATTAATGAAGTCACTGCTATATTGGGTGCATTTCAAAAGCTGGTGGCTGAGAAGATCTAAATCTAAGTATTGAAAACAAATGAGGAAACGTCTGGTCCCTCGATCATCATACAGGTAAGGATATGGAGGTTGGAGAGGTCAAGTGGCTTGTCCAAGCCCACACAGCTAGTGAGTGGCTAGGAAGAAGCAAAGCAGGGTTTCCTGACTTTTGCTCATTCTCTCATTCATTCCCTTAATGAGCACTTACAGAGTGTCTACTGCATACAAATCATTGTGCAAAGCACTGCAGGGAATTTCAGCATGCATGAGACAGGCTCTCTGTTCCTTTTCCTTCAATTTCATGCTGAATGCCAGCTACATTTTATGACAGAGATGAAGAGGTAGTTGGGAAGAACCCTGTTGTGTTTCTGAAGATATGATGTGAAGAAGATTAAAAAGTCTGAATTAATATGAAGTATACAACGTGATGTGAGTGCTCAGGGTAATACAATTAATGAACCATCGCAAATTGGTAGAAACTAATGAATATTCACACTCTAATCCAAACAGTAGCTCTGTGGAGTGAGAATAAGTGACCTGAACTGTGCCTTTGATCTTAAACATAGGGACAAGTAAGAGAGAAAAGCAGCAGCAGGGAAACAGCTTTCTAAACAAGATTAAGGAAAAGGCTAAGACAGAAAAGTTGCTGCTGTTTATTGACCAAGAAAAAGGGGGGAAGGAGGTTATCTTGTGAGGTCTCTATTTCCACCTTCACAGACCCCGACTACAATGGGACTGTATTAGAATTCCTATTGAAATCAGCTCTCCTTTAGGGAATAAAAGTAATCTCTGTGAATACTTTATTACAGTGCCTATTGAACTATTCCTGGATGTGATTCAGTGGTTTAGCTGCAGGAACAATTAGTGTTTGAGTCACTAATAACTATCTCCTTTCAACTCCAGGAAACTGGATTCCAACCAGAAATCCAAGCTGAAAAAGTGTCCGTTGCTCCTTGTATCTTTGGATGTTCGAATCCCTTTAAGAATTTCCCCTCTGGTTACAGAGGACAAAGAAGAAGTCATCACTGCTGTCTTTTATGGGACAGGGACTTGAACACACCAGACTGCCCGCTGTGCTGTTGGCGTCTTCAGAACCCAGACACTATAAACTTGGGAATCACCGTTTTTCGTCCTTTTTTCTACCTAAATCTTACTTTGGAAACCACGATTGGTCACTTCATTGCCACAGACTTCCTAATTTCATTATGATTAAATGGTCACAAGAAAATGAACAGAACTGGTGTCAGAGTCTTGGTGAACATCAATCAATTTATATAGGTTCCTTTAAAGACAGTGCAAATTAATGTCTGTTGTATACCATCTGCAACACGATAAAATGGCCTAATGGAGAGGTAAGGGCCACAACATGTCTTATCTTGTGTGAATTTCTGTTTTCCAGTCATTTCCAGGCAGAATATTCATTAATATGCCTGTCTTCTTTTCTAAGGGAACTTATAGTTGAAGGGGAGGAATAAGCATAATTTGGTTCATAGAAATATTCAAAGTTAAGGGCTGACCCGGTGGTGCACTGGAGAGTGCACCACCTGGGAGAGCGGCAGCGCTCCCGCCGAGGGTTTGGATGCGATGTGGAGACTGGTTCCTGCTCACTGGCTGAGCGCGGTGCGGGCGCGACACCGAGGGTTGCGATCCCGTTACCGGTCAGTAAAAAAAGACAAAAAGGAAAAAAAAAAAGAAATATTCAAAGTTAAGGGCTCACCCGGTGGTGCACTGGAGAGTGCACCACCTGGGAGAGCGGCAGCGCTCCCGCCGAGGGTTTGGATGCGATGTGGAGACTGGTTCCTGCTCACTGGCTGAGCGCGGTGCGGGCGCGACACCGAGGGTTGCGATCCCGTTACCGGTCAGTAAAAAAAGACAAAAAGGAAAAAAAAAAAGAAATATTCAAAGTTAATACTTCCATAATGCAAATGGAAAGAGCGCAACAATATTAATTACATTTCTAAAAAATGCCCTCTGGTCAATGCTTTCTTTTTCCCTGTGAGCCACAAAAGGGAAGGTAGGGTTGTTTTAGGCCTCTTTAGAGAGGAAAAATTGTGTGCCTGGAATAAAGCATATCAGGCTTCCAAGGTGCAACCAAAGTCATCCACAGTTGTGAGGATCTTTTTAGGTGGCTCCAGCCCAGGAACAGGCTTAAAGAAGTGAGGTATAGGGTTACAGTGTAGCCTACAAGTGTCCCCTGAAGTTCCTCAAGATGCACCAAAGTCAGTGACTGTATTTAGGCAGCAAATCATTTATAAACAGGTTGGGTCAACCTTTTCACCTTATCTTCACCCAAATCCATGATGAAAACAAGATTTGAACAAGTGCACATTCTTTATTTGTTTTTTGGATTTGGAGGATCTTTGTTATTTCAATTTTGTTGTTGTTGTTTGTTTAGCCTGGAGCTTGGGGAACCTCCTATGAGTCTAGCTATCAGTCAAGCTTTGGGGCTGAAACAAGCTGAATTGGGCCTTCTTCCTGACATGTTTAGTTCCTCAGATTAGACATAGACTGTGCACACAAAAACCGTGAGAAAGGGTACTAGAGTTTGACCACAAGCAGATTGAGTAAATCACCATAATGCAAGGTCATTGGGCAGAGTCTTCAGGGTGACTGACCCCTGCTTTCTGTATGTGGCCCGTCTCACTACCTTATGCCAAGAGTACTGCAACAGGAGCAGCAGGCTTACTTCACTGTTTTCTTTAATGCTCTCAACAATTCCAAGTGTGAATGAGATGGGAGCTTTCCTAACACCCAATCTGTCACAGGCACTCTTCCCGTTCAACAATCTATGATATAGCTCATGTGAAATGCTCCCTCTATTAACTTCAGTTTTTTTATTCAACCTCAAACATGGGACTAACATAATACAGTGGAACAGACCAGATCCCAATTCTGAATTCAACCTCTTTCTTATTAGCTGTGCAACTTTGAGCGCTTTCTTCTCACCTGCAGTTCAATTCCATTACATTTAGTCCAATTTGATTCAATAAATATTTATGAGATACCACAATCAGTGCTAGGCATAGAAGAATAAAAGCTACAGAATCAATGTGGTCCAGGCATGGTGAGCTGAGGAGAGCCACAGAAGCCATGTAAGGTGGCTGCCGAATTCCCACAGCATGTTCAGAGGGCTCAAAGGCAAGTCCTCCAGGTACCAGGACTCCGCAGGGCCCAGGACAGTTTTGCTGCTGAAAACCTGCAGTGGACCACGAGGCAGGGATTCATGTGGCATTTTCCAAGTCCTCAGGAGAGATCAGTTGTTCTCCAGCTGCGGATGTCCCCAAAGAGCTCTCGGAACTAAACCAGACGGCCCAAGAGGAAACTTACCAAGAGCTTCTGCCAAGTTTGGAAAAGCTCAGACATGGCTGGATTTTTTTCTAGAAACCACAGCATATTTTACTTTTGAATTGAAGAAAGGGAGCCTGAGGAAGAGGAAACTTGGCAAGTCAGCCAAGGAAAACCACAGAAGGATCTTCCCTTTCAGAAACACAGCAAATCCACCCAAAGAGAGAAAGAAAAACACATAATAATGGCAGGCAGTGACCCCGGGATTGAGTTCTCTGCTGCTGGCCACTGTGGGACACTAAGTCACTGTCTTCTTATTTGTCCAAATGCAGGGTGAAGCCAGATTATTGCTCAGGTTCTGGAAAACCTTGACATGCCCCAGACTATGCCACTGCCCAGCTTCCATCAGCTGACAGCAAATGACTTTTCTAATGAATCCTGAGAAGGCCACATTTGGAGCCTGTTGGAGAGATGACCATGGATAGCCAAATTACCGCCAACCCCACCAGAAATGAAGCCAGCTACACTCTGGCACAAGGAAACCCAGAAGTTTCTTCTGCCATGTCTTCTTGCTAAAACAGAACAAGAAATTCCACGGCCCAAAAATTTGACAAGGGAAAGATCCTGCCTTTGGAATGAGCTCCCTTGCCTCTCCCCAGGCCTATCACAGGGCCCTTGTAGCTTGCTCAGCTCTAGAGGAATGGATCTGAAGGCTTCTTGGGGAGTTGGTGAACCAAGAGCATCGCAGTGGGCAGGATTAAACCCCAGAACCAAGGAGTTGAATAACCAGGGAAGGACTACATGGTCACCCGGGGACTAGTTTGGGCTCTGCAAGATTTTGAACAAGTTACTTTGACTCTCTAAGTTTTGGTTTCCTCTTCCTCCCTACTTCACAGGATTGTTGGGAGAGTAACTACGGTAGTCACTAGGGCTCTTTGCAAATATTCTGGTATCTTTTTTCCCTTCAGCCACATACTGTGATTGTATTAACCACCTCATCTCTCTCCTACAAGAAACAAAATGTGGCCATGAGATTTGGTTTGCTAATGAAATGTGAGCGAAAGCAGCACATGTCACTTCTGAGCAGAAGCTGTAGAGGCTATGAACAGCTCTTTGTGACTTGCCATCCTCTCTTTCTCACTGTCTGGAGACCAGCAATGTTGCAGATAGTGACCATCAGCCTGAGTCCCAGCGCCCCCGGCTGACTTCTGATGGTCACGGAGCACATCTTTGGTGCTTCTGGCCACTGACATTTTGGGATAATTGTAGTACAGCATAAGCTAACTCATGCGTTCTTAATAGGGGCAATATTGCCCCCAACGGAATGAAAATCTATTCCTTGGTTGTGAATAAACTGATATACAGTATATTTGTGGTATCAACATTTCATGGGGGAGGGGAAGTTGATAAGGGTTTAGGAAAAAATGTCTAAAGAGGCTCCTTAAGAATGCAATAATTAGGACCGGCCCATGGCTCACTCGGGAGAGTGCGGTGCTGATAACACCAAGGCCACGGGTTCGGATCCTATATAGGGATGGCCGGTTGCTCACTGGGTGAGCGTGGTGCTGACAACACCAAGCCAGGAGTTGAGATCCCCTTACCGGTCATCTTTAAAAAAAAAAAGAATGTGATAATTAAAAAAATTTTCAGAAGCACTTAAGCCTGTCCCAACTAACAGTATAGCTTATGGATAAAGGTCCTGGCATAGAGTAGGTTCCTTTTTAACTAAAAGAGATTTAGAGATAGACCACTACATAATATAGTATATATTTTATTTATTTCTCCTGTGTATTGTCTTTCTCCCCAGCTCCATGAAGGTAAGGTGTTTTTCTATTTTGTTAATTGCTGACTCCCTACTGCCTATGATAGCACCAGCAAACAGTATAGGTGCCCATTAAATATTTGTTGAATGAAAGAATAAATGATTAAGATAGAAATGACCCAGTCCTCAAGGGACTTCCGAGCATAATGGGGAGCCAGTCACTCGCTAATGTGGATCTAGCAGGCCACTGCCAAGAGGAAATTAACCCGCATCTGAGAAGGCCGGGAAGGCTCCCCGGAGGAAGTGATATTTAAAGTAAGACCTAAAAAATGAGAAGTTAGGTAAACAAAAAGCAAAAACCAAGGGTTGGTGTGAAGTGAATGAAGTAAAAAGAGAAAGCATATTTCAGGCGAAACAAATAGAACAAAGATTGCAAACTGGCAGCTGATAAGCTGGATTCCATCAACAGAGATGTTTTATTTGTCCACAGAGTTGTCTCATAATTAAAAATCAAAATTTGAATTAAAAAACTGTAATTCCAGCTTCTCTTTAAACACTTAAAAGATTTGAAGAAAATTGTGTACATTTGAATAACACTCCAGCTCTCAACTAACTATTGCCTATGTTATGGGCCCTGCGACTGAATGTCATTGGCATTTATAATTGTACATATTCCGTTATTTATCCCAGAAAAAGGAGACAAACTGGTTTTATATCATAACCACATGTCTACTAACAGCGGGAAAATGAAAGATAGATTGATAGGGCTACAGGTTTCAAGAAAAATAGAGGTATGGATTTATGTTTGGAAGAGAAGAACATGCCTATGCAAACTTCTAACCTGATTTATTCAACTCTCTGAAGGCATTTGAGGCTGTCTTCCTTGGAATAGTCTATATAAAGGCTGATAGATGAAAGAAACTAGGGTACATATAAGGAAGTGAAAGCATGCTATTACTGAAACATAATGCATAACATGGAGAGCAAAGATGTAATCAGATCAAAATTGTGAAGGCCTTTGAACACCATTTTAAGGAGTTGGAACTTTATCCTAAAAGCAACAAGGAATCATCGAAGTGCTTTAAGCAAGTGAGTGTCATGCTTATATTTGTGTTCAAGGAAGATCACGCTGTTCGAAGTATGAAGAGCGGACTGGAGTTGAGTAAGATCAGAGGAATTGAACTGAATAAGACAATCGCAGGAATCCAGGCAAGAGAGGATATGGCCCTAGATGAGGTAAGGTCGTAATGAGAATGGAGAGAACCTAAAGGTATTAATTTTCCCCTTCATTATTAATGTTACTCTCATTTATTTACAGTGTCACTATGCTCAGTAAGACTTACTTCCCCAGATGCCTTTGCAGAGCTTTGTCAACTTCCTAGAACAGCTATTCCAGTCCTAGACTATCTTTCTGCATATTTGCTTGTTTGGTAAGAAAAATCTATTTACAATCAATACACATTCAGTGCAATCCATCTATCAGGAGACAGAATTGATAGACTTTAGTAAATGCAAGATGGAGACTTACTCTGTAAAGTTCTTGTAAGGATTTAGTGTGTAGAGTACCTAACAGTGTCCAAAATAGAGGTAGGCAATAAATCTTAATTCCCTCCCCAGTCTCTCTTCCTGTCCCTGATTAGGCGTAAGCACCCTCAAATCAGAAACCACAAATTCTGGTTTTCCTTTATAGGCGACTAATCATGCACATTATACACATCAAGCTTTGGATACTTTGTAGTAGCTGATGCACTAACAATTTTAATCAATGTTTAAACATGACTTTGACAGAGGGAAAGCAGTGTTGGTAGCAAATATTTTCAGACACACAAAATAATTACAAATGGGTTATTCAGGCTGATGTGACTACAGAAGATAATTATACCAGGAGGTTTTTATTCTGTAAGATATTTAGCTATCTAGCAATTTGATCAGTTTGACTGAGAGTCATGGTGAAAACTGAAACAAACTTTCTTAAGATTTTATTCTGATTAGATAACACACTGGGCAATATCTGATATTTGAAAAGCATGTCCAAAGTAGAAAGCAAACATAGGAAGAGCACTGAGAAACAGCAAAGTAAACAATAAAAGATACTACCTTATCTTTTAATGAGGTTCTTTTATGTAAAGGGGGATAAAGATTACTTAGGTAAATTTATCCTGATTGTCTGTCTGCTGAGGACAAAGTGAAATTAAAGCAAAAGCCAATTAAAAAGTAGTTGTAAGTATGGTCTCAAGTCTGTTGGGAAAACAATTACACATCTATGTGCATATTAAGGAAAGCCATATAAAGAGAAGACTGGAAGGAAATGCACCAAGATATAATCACATGTAGTTTGCTATGTTTGTAAATGTCCTGTGATAGCATGTCACATTTTCCCTTATAATGAGGAAAAAATATATTTATTAGAAAGTTTTTTACACAGCATTTCTTTGACTTGATAAAAAGTTGTTGATGAGTCTTTAACTAGTTTTGACAGGTCTTTAGAGTAGATCTTATCACTGTTAACATTTATTCCCTCTTCATAAGAATACACAGAAGGGGAAAAAAGTGTCTCCTGTATGAAATGTGGGTGGGAGAATACAGTCAAGGAGACTAGAACAGAACCGTAAATAGGAAAGCAGCCAACAATATTGGCTTTGCAAATTTGTCTTAATAAACCAATGAATGCTTTGAGTTTGAACTTGTAAAATTATTTTGCTATATGCAAATCTATTACCCACAATATAACAAAATTATATTGTAAAAAAATATATATCATGAACAGGGTTGATGCTTTGTTTTGCTACTTAAATGAATGCTCTTCAGTAACTGAGGAAATCTAGTCAACTATAAATATAGGGTACTACGATGCTCTCAAACCAAAGTTCATTTTCTCACTTGGATGAACAACTCTGTTCAATGAAATTTGGACCCTTGCTGTTAGCTAATTGTATTTTCCAGCGAAAAACACATTAACTGAAAAAATAAATCAACCTCTAAAAAGAAATGAGATTGTCCAAGCACATCTGGTAAGATGTATTTTACTTATGATTTTTGTTTGTTTGTTTATCTTTGGGTCCAAATATTTGACACTTATTATTTCAAAAGAATAGAACAATTCATCCAGTGAGAAGAAATTCAATAAATATTAATTGATGAGCAAAATACTGGCTTTAAAAAAAGAAAGCCAAGTAAATTTTCTTCCCTTGGGTAATAGAATAAAAATAAAGAAAGAACGTTGAGCTATGAACCCTTTAGGCAAAAAAAAAAAAAAAAGTAATTGGTTGGGCTGATATTTCTCAAAAGTTTGCTTTTGACATCTCATTTTTAAAAAAGCCATGCTTGGAAAGTGAATTAAGAAAGCACATAGTTATTTGCATGGTGATGGTGTGATGTCCTCACAGTGTTTTAAAATTAAGAGCATTTGGAGGTCAGGACAGTACACAGGAGCTATAAAAGCAAAGTTAAAATAAAAAGTAGCATGACGAAATGAAAGGAAAGTTAGAAACTGCCCAAAAGAAGCAGCACAGTTGTCAAAGACAGTGTAAAATCAGATGCCATCGAGCTTTACCACAAAGAGATAAAAGAAAAGGCCAATTTTGGGCCGGCCCGTGGCTCACTCGGGTGAGTGCGGTGCTGATAACACCAAGGCCACGGGTTCGGATCCCATATAGGGATGGCCGGTTAGCTCACTGGGTGAGCGTGGTGCTGACAACACGGAGTCAAGGGTTAAGATCCCCTTACCGGTCATCTTTAAAAAAAAAAAAAGAAAGAAAAGGCCAATTTTGGGCCGGCCCGTGGCTCTCTCGGGTGAGTGCGGTGCTGATAACACCAAGGCCACGGGTTCGGATCCCATATAGGGATGGCCGGTTAGCTCACTGGGTGAGCGTGGTGCTGACAACACGGAGTCAAGGGTTAAGATCCCCTTACCGGTCATCTTTAAAAAAAAAAAAAGAAAGAAAAGGCCAATTTTGATGACAAATGACAAACTGTAATAACCAAAAAGAAATGAGGAAGAAAAATGGGGAAGAAAAACTATGTTCTCATGTGAATATCAGGATAATTCCCAGATACACTTAGTGGGAGCAAAACATTGTGCTCACTGACTTCTTCCCTCTCTGCTTGGCAAAAATGATGGAAGGTCTTGTCTGTAATTTTAAGCTGATCTGCCTCTCTGCAACAATACGGCAGGCTGTTTACACGGGGGAAGGAAAACTAAGAGTTACAATGAACAGGTTATTAATTTGCAAACCACAAATGTAATTCTAAGGATTAAGCAATCTTGACTGTTGACAAGATAATTTCCTGAACACTATGACAAAGAAGAAAATGCATAGAAATGAACACTTCAAACACTGGATAATTAGAAGATTCTGTTATTTGGCAAAACCTTTTTTGAAGGAAAGTTGATCTCATTTTGTCTAAGGTCACACCAAAGAATTCCCACTGAAAATGACTGAACTGTTTCTATCACCAAAATGGTTTTCATTCTGTAACACGATTCTGTTTCAATACCAACTGGTGAACTGCAATTCATTTCTGAATCTAACCAGGCAGAGTTAGTGCAGACCCCACAAGTTAAGATCTCAGTCCTCCACAATACTTCTCTCACTTCAAGTGCTGGCTGCACTTTGGTGGTCCCCAGGCCACCTACATTTCTGACCAACTAGCTACTATTTGGGGGATTCCCATGTCTCTTCAGGTTTGGCAATTCATGAGAACACCTCACAGAACTCAGGCAAGTGCAATACTTATGATTACGGTTTTATTATAAATGATGTGATTCAGACCAGCCAAATGAAGAGACATCTAGGGTAAGGTCTGAGATGGTCCAGAATGCAGAACTTCTATTAGCAGGGATGAGGGTCCTGTCTGCCTCAGTCCTTTCCCCAAGTTTATGAAGAGTCAGAAACTCAAGTCAAAAGCAACAGCAAAGCTTTAATGAGCAAAAAGGAAGCTACACGTCAAGGGAGAAGCGGGCCAATTCCCTGAGCAGAGAATGGCCCTTACACACAAGTTTAGGGGATTTTTATCTTACTATTTGCATATTCATTAGCTAACTTGATTGGCATTTTGATTGACAGGTTAGGGTTATATAACCTTTTTCCTACTGTGCATGTTCTCAAGCATAATTCACTCTGTTATAATTATATGTATTTATGGATTGTATATTTATAAGCATATAATGAGCATTAACACGTACAAACGTCACTTAACGTTCAAGTTGTCCTTTTTGCACATGTTCTTACATCTGAAAAGTCCCTCACAGAGCCTTGTCAAATTGTGGCTTTTTCTTTGTTAAGTTGCCCACAAAGGGGGTGGATTCTGGGTGGAGTTTCCACTAAGTTACCCAAAGGGAACGGACGTAAGTGTAATAATGGGGAAGTTTATTTTCTGTTTCCCTCTATCTGCTCATGACTGACTAACTGCCTAACACTTCCATGCTGTGTCCCCATCCAATCAGGCCACATCACCCTTCCAGCACATCAATGTGTTCACTGAACAGGAAGCTCCACTAAGCATTGGTGTCCAGAGTTTTTTATTGGAGTTTTATTATGTAGGAATGATTGAGTAAATCATTGGCCTCATAATTGAGTTCAATTTCCACCCTCTGCCCTCCCTGGAGGTCAGACTCCAGGTCAGCTCCCACCCTCTAATCACATGGTTGGTCTTTTTGGTGACCAGCCCCCAACCCAAAGCTAAGTACACACCCACCTGAGTCACCTTATTAGCATACACTCAGCTGTGACCCAGGGGGCTCAGGAAAAACAAAAACACTCCTATCTCTCAGAAAATTCCAAGGGTTTTAGAAGCTCCAGGCCAGAAACCTGGGACAAAGACCAAACAAATTCTTTATTATGCAGCCAAGAACTGCAAAAATGACATAAAAATAACAGATATTTGTAAGACAAATAAGGAATTCTGTGTATGTTATTTTCAGTACACATCCCAAGTATCAGAGTGGCAAGTGTGGTTTAGAACACACAAAGTTTTAATGACCTGAATACAACCTTTCTACATAAGAAAAAAAAAAATGATTTTACCACAAGGAGAGTAGGCTTGGGCAAAAGACAAAGGTAAAATTGTTTTCTCTTCACTACATTCACTTTCTATTACAATGGCCTCCCATTTACCTAAATTTCAGTCTTGCTGTAGCTCTCAGTCAACTATTTCTTCCAAGGTGCTAAATTCAATAAGAATTTATTGAGCAACTTCAATATAGAAAGCACTATTATAACTAAGTTCCTGTCCTCACAAGCTTGTAAGTCTAAAAGATGTGCAATCCTGTTAAAAATTGAGTGGCATGATAAAGATAGAAATAAAAGACTTTTGGAGTGTCTGAAACATAAGCATTTAATGAGAGCGATCATCTGGGTGGCTAGAGGGAGGCAGCACTTCAAAAAGGTCTTGAGGAACGAGTGCGATTTTAGCAGAGGATGAAAAGTCAGGAGCTTCCCCAGCTGAGCGAAGACCCAGACACTTGAAGACATGTTTAGTGAGCCCATGTGGCTGCAGCAAAAGGCACGTGGCTGGGTGTATGAGGAGATGAGCGTAGTTAGGGTCATATCATGGAGGGCTCTAAATTCTGTGCTGTGGAGTTCGAATGTTATTCTTCAGGCAATGGAAAACCACTGGAGATTTTTGAAGAAACGTGCTTCATTGTGCTTCAAATGCCTTTTTAAGTCCCTCAGGAACTCATAGACAAAAATCAAACCAATTAAAAGATTATTAAATTAGTTTGGACAATAAATGACAAGAAATCTTTGTACTGAATACAGAGCAGGAATACCAGAAAAGAAAACCAGTGAAATTAAGTCATGAATTGTCAGGAATGAAACAGAAGAAGTTGAAAATTATTTCTGAACGTTTAGCCTGCTAGACTAGAAATATCGTGTCATTGAAAGAAATGCAGAATTCTCTTAGTCTGCTTGGGCTGCCATAACAGGATACTATAAACTGGGGGGCTTAAACAAGAAACATTTGTTTCTCACAGTTTTGGAGGCTGGGAAGTTCAAGATCAAGATGCCAGCCAATTCAGTTTCTTGCGAGAGCCCTCTTCCTGGCTTGCAGACACCTGTCTTCTTGCTATCTCTCATGGCAGACAGAAACAGACACACACACACACACACACACACACACACAGAGAGAGAGAGAGAGAGAGAGAGAAACAAGCTCTCTGGTCTCGTCTTACAAGGGCACAAATCCCATCATGAGGATCCTACCCTCATGACCTCATCTAAATCTAGGTAACTCCCAAAGGCCCCATCATCAACTACCATCAGACTGAAAGTTAGGGCTTCAACATGTGAATTCAGTTGGGGGATTGGGGACACAATTCAGTCAGGAGAGGAAGGAAAAGTAGGGTTGGAATGGAAGATGAAAGTCTTAGTTTGGGCACATTGGGTTTGAGGTTTCCTTTGATTACTCGATATCTAGTAGGTAGCTAGAGATATGGGCTAAATTGTTTTAAAAGGACATCAAAGTTCAAGTGTTGTGCCTTCCTGGATATATACATTTTGATTAGATCTCTAATGCAAGTGGCTATGTGTGCTGTCCACGTGGTATTATTTGCATGAGATGAGTCCATCCTTATCCATTATAAGGTTAAGAGTGAGGGCTCTGAAGCCAAATTGTCTGGGTTCAAATCTTTGCTCTACCTCTTACCAGCTGTGTGACCTGGCACAAGCTGCTGAAACTCTTATGCTTTAATTTCTTCATGTGTAAAATGGGCATAGTAATAATACCTTTCTTGCACAGCTGTTGGAGGATAAAAAGGGTTAATATGTGTAAAATACTGAGACAGTAACTGGTACATGTTAGTTCTTTAATAAATGTTAACTATTGTTGTTGCCCAAAATTAGGCTTCCTGGTTGCCTTCTAAGATCTGGAATTCCACCATTAGAATTTCTCCTTTGGTTTGAAGAAGATTTTTCATCTTTAAGTATTTCCTACTTAAATCCATAAATCTATCTCTGGTTTTAAGAATGTAACCTGTTGTGATATACTTGTGCGTCTGTTAGTTAAATATAAACTAATTTTTCCAGAATAAATGATTCTTTGTGAGCTTACTATACTAAATAATTTAGGATTTAGGGGGCAGAATTCTAATTTGATTTTTTTTTTAATTCGCTATTTTTACCTCAGGAGTCACGTAGCCAATATCCTCCCTAAACAGAAAAGAAGCTTAGGTCACGAGCCTAACAGCAGCCATACTGAGAATAGACATGTTGCTGGATATCTTTGTGGACAGTGAGTTGAAATTCACTACCAAGTAGAAGTGACTTGAGCAAAATCTGTTTAGGCCCAGCCTCATGGATTGTTTGTCATTTGGTTGTTATATAAAAACAGGTGCCATTTCTTGAGTAATTTTTTTAGTCCAGGTACTTCATATATATAAAAATATATAGTGTCTATTGTAATCCTCTCATCAGCCCAATGAGACCATTATTATCGTCTTCATTTTATCAGATGAGGAAACCAAGGCTCAGAGAGCTCATTACTTGTCCCAATGGTAACCACGTCCCATGGGATTCCCCTAGAAGGGGGAACCTGTATGAGTCTGAGCGCTTGCCACTACAGGATTGCCAATCACACTAGCCAGGCAGAACTTAAAGGAAAGGCTTTTCATTTTGGAAGACATTGACCAGTAGACTGTTCCACCTGCCTCTCTGATTGACTGAGGGCTGGGTTTATATAGTAAATGTATCAGGTAAGACAGGATGTTTTGAGAGATATATCAGGATGTATCCTGCAACACAGGATACTTTGAGAAGTATATTGGATGAGACAGGATGTTTTTGATACAATCTTAATCATTAAGGGCAAGCTATAAAGGGAAAACAAAGTTAGTTATATAGTTTTGGGGGATTCTACATTCATGCCAAGTCAAACAGTTGATAAGTAGCAGAAACAGGACAGCTCCCCTGAGCCCGACACCAAAATCCTTGCTTTTAAGCACCAAACCATCATGACTTTCCTTTTTGAAGAAGCACCAGCAGACCCTGTTTTTATAAATAAAAATAATTTTCAGTCATCCATGAAATGAGTTAGAGAGAATGTTATGGAATTTTAGAGCTAAGAATGATCTCCGGGATCATCTGGGGCAGAGACCTCATTTTTACAATCATAGGGATCAGAAAAGTGTAATTTAGGGAGTATCTGATATAATCCCTTCGTTTTACAGATGAGGAAACTGGAATTTGTGACTTGTCCACGATCTCATTTCAGTCAACATCAGAGTTGTATACTCAGATCAGTGTTCTTTTCATTCTCTGTTCCATAATAACATTTCCCTAACTCATAAGAACCCCATTTCTCCCTCCCCCTACCCCATCTCCTTATGAAGCCAGCCTGGCTGGGGCACAGTGCTCCAGAAGCAGGGTCCATTTCTCCTTGTGCTGTGTGGTCTAAAACCAAGGAGGGAAGTAGAAATAAAACTAAACTCTAGGTAGTCAGCCAGGGCCCATACTGGCTCTGGAGCAATACAGACAACCAATAAATAAGTAATCTCAGCTCCCCTGAGAACTTGTAAAATGGTAATTAAAACATCGAGACACTTCGGAGAGGTTTAAAACAGGAAAGATGTGGTCAGAACACCTTCTAAAACAGTACATCTCCATTTAATTTGAAATTTCATTGCAGTCTATAAATGTCTGGATATGAATGATTCAGGATTCATGTTTTTTAGACACCAGAACGGAAATATTACCCTAAGAAAAATATTGGTGGTTCAGTAACAAACAGCACTAGTTAGCATAATTCTAAAGCCTGGCATTGCAATCACCACAAGCATCCTCAGCTTGATTCCCAGGGTATCCCTGACCTCAGGCCTACCTCTCTCTTCAGCTTCATTTATTATCACTCTGGTTCACTCTTGTCACTCAATATCAAAATACATATAATTCCTGGATATGTCACATTATTTTAAGATTCCCTGTTCGTGCTGTTCCCTGTCTGAAAAGCTCTTTTCACATCCACCTCTTCCTTTTCTTAATGCTACTCAAGTTTCAAGGTTCTGTTCAGGCATCACCTTTTCCTAAAATCTTGCCAGGACATATCTAACAGGCTGGGCTGGGATGCCATCATGGGATATTCTATGCCATAAAGTGGTCATTGGTTCATTTCTCTGTCTTTTCCATTAGAATGTTAGACTTTGACAGCAAGTATTCTGTTTTATTCTGCTTTCTACACTTAACAGTATGGGACATGTGACTACATGTTAAAAAAAATAGTGTGTCCAGTTAGTTAATTAACTGAGTTCTCAACAGTCAAATAAACATTCATAGGTGATTAATGTGTAAGACAACACCCTGGAATACTCTGCTCTTCCTTCAAGTGTGCTGGCACTTATTATTTAAAGATCTACTCAAAGGGTCATGTCTAGACTTGCCAAAGAAGGTAAGAACAAAAGATTCTAAATGTAATTCCTCTGAAGAAACATGATCTATTTTTAAAATAGCCCTGTGAACCAGTCCCAGGAGAACACAGCACAATAGAGCATCTTTTCATGAATCACCTCACTAAGTTGATTATCTCTGAGAACATGATATTAGGTTTATTTGAAATGAAAACACTGGGAAATGAGAAACAGAAGAATTCTGTAGACATGGACAAATAAGCAAGGGATGCGGAATACTGAAAGAGATCTTTTGAGTTGGGCACTAAAACAGATAGATCACGTTTCTGAAAGAGAATAAACATGATTGAAGATGATTTGGGCGGAAAAATCTAGAAGACATTAAATTAGAAATGTCTTTTATTTGTTCAGACTGTACTGTATTTTCTTTGAGATGTGAATTTTTAACCCCATTACTGTTTTTATTGAACACCCACAGAGGACGAGGTTTTCTTTAGCTGTGTCTAACAAAATACCAGTATAAATCACTCAGCAAGCATGGCCAGAGGATTCCTATGTCAACAATTAATCAGGCTTTCTTTTCATTTTTCTTCCCAGGGGTTAAAAAGTTGCAAGTATTATGCCTATTAAATTGAAACTTTCCATACATCTGCTAGGTCCAGAAGAATCGATTGTAAAACATAAAACATGCCCCAAACAAAGCTATTTGTACACTTACATTATTCTCTGAAGCATTTGCAAACACATCCAATCTAAAAATAGTTTTTTTAAAACCAGTTGTTATCAATTTAAAAAGAATATTAAGTTAACTGCTCGATAATCTTGAGCAGAAATAAAGAATCCATTAATTGTACAAACTTTAATTTAGCAAAACTTCATTGTGGCATTCTACTTAATATACTATAAACAAAAAATACTCGATACCTGTAGTAACAGGATGAACAGCTTCAAAAAGGGCTATGTCAATAATCATATAAAAACCTAAATAAATGGAAGACTTATTGGGGCTAATGGAAATATTGGTAATAAAATCTTGAATAAGAACTATGAAATTGAAAGCTAAGAGTTAAAAGAATGCTTATGATTTCTGGTTTGGGGATATTAACAAGTCAAGAAATTCTGATGCACTCTGGTATTTTTGAGAATTGTTTTTATATATGATAGTTCACCATAATTCAGGGTTTCATTCTTCAATTGAAAGCCTAACATTCTTTCGGCACCTACTACATGCTAGGAATTAGATGAGTATTACAAAAGACCAGCTCTCAAGGAGCTCACACCCTCGTACTGGAACCTTATGTGTAACTAATTACAACACCGAGGAACCCCTTCAACAGTAAAAGTATCAGCCAAGAAAGGGATTATCTCTCCCAGCAGGCATTCTGGAGAAGCTGATAACTAAAGAATGACTTTAGATAGAAAAGGAGGGGGTGAGCATTCCTAGAAGTGAGAATTAGGTTTTCCTAAAAATATATTTTACCTAAAATGTTTATGCAGAAAAAAATCATATCAATTAAGTCATCCAGGTGATGAGAAGCGAAGATAAAAAGAAAATTCTGGTTGAAATCCCTTAAATATTCTCCATGGATACCTTACTAAAAGTCAATATTTTGCAAATGTAATCATCTTTTCCCAGAAACTTTCATGCATACAGTGCTTGAACATACAAACAGAATGCAGCACTCATCAGATAGTCATCAGTAGAATATTAAAATAATGTTTAGTGGTTGACAAATTAAGGATATGATCCTTAAATATTTAAAATGGTATCTATGCAGTTTTTATATATCTGCGTTGCCTTACAGTATTTATCTTAAATTTCCCAATTTTCACTCCATTCAACCAGAAGTCCATCAAAAGCTATAAAAGTGTCTATTGATTTCCAGGCAGCACTCTAAAATGATGTGCCAAGAGTTCATTATCTTAAAAGCATGTGAGGAGCTAATATTTCTGCACTCCCCAGCAGTGTGCTCCTCATCAGTCCACTCTACAGCAACACAGTGATTATTAAGTACACTTCATGGCCAAGGAACAATGCCACTGGAACTTCTTTAAGCTCCCAGGTGTCCCACAACAGATAGGTTTGAACCAAGATGGGCTTAACATTTCTTCATCTTCCTTAGACAGCTGTGCTTGAATTCAGAGAGAGAGACATGCATTTTTAGACCCATGTTTTCTTAGAGACTTATAGATCTGATTCATAATTTCAAAAGTCAATGGGACTTAAAAAAACAACAAAACTTAGAGGACTATATTCTCATCTAAAACATAAAGACGATGACTCAGAATGCTAACGTGGGTTGCCGATGATCACAAGGGCAGTTAGAGAAAGACAGACCTCAAGCCTCCTAACAAATCCCAGACAACCCCTTGGATACTGAACTCAGAGACTATCTCCAGATATCATTACAGTTGCCCAGTGTAAGTCCTCAGTGGGCTGCCTTGGAATTTCTTACCCCACCTAGGGGACTCGATTATAAGCATGCATTTATTTGAAGAAGGTTTCTGGGAGTAGATATCTTATCGTTGTGCAACAAAATCACTCCTTAAATATTGGCCATAACCCAACAGGATCCTTTGCTGCTGCTATCACTTCAGGTTTTAAAGTGGAAATTGAAAACTGACAATTATGGGCTGGATTCAGCCCTATATGTATTTGTTTGGCAAACAGTAATTTAAATATTTTTGAATTAACATTTTTAACTTGAGAAATCTTAACCAATAATCAAAATTCATTCCCATTTTTTAAAAAATCATAGTCTGTCAATACTAGTACCATATTCTCTCTTGGCCACAATCACTAAAGCTGAGTTGTGTTATATACACGAGGGTACTTCAAAAAGTTCATGGAAAAATGTCCTCCCAAACTAATGTTGGAATTTAATCCCCAATTTGGTGGCAGAATGTGGGTCCTTTAAGAGGGGATTGGATGGCAAGGACTGAATAGCTTATGAATAGCTTCATCCATTCATGGAGTCACGGGCTGACGGTTTGATGGGTTGTCACGGGCATGGTTCTGATGGCTTTGTAAGGACAGCGAGTGAGAAGGTTAGCTCTCTTGCTGTTGCAGTTCTCGCCATGTGATATCCTGCATTGCCACGAGACCTTGTAGAGAGTTCCCACCCAGAAGGCCTTCACCAGATGTTTCCCCTGGATCGTGGACCTCCCAGCCTCTGACACTGTAAGAAATAAATTTCATCTCTTTATGTATTACCCAGTTTCAGGTATTCTGTTATAAGCAATAAAAAATGGACTAAGACAGCCATGCTTATAGCCCTGAACTAAGAAGAAAACTGACACAACCTGGTCCAAATGGCCTGTCATACTAACTTCTCTGAACTGTTCTAGCAATTCCAAAGGTGTTGGTACGTCTTTTATCCGTATGGCCCTCTGCCTTTCTAATCTGGCAGTAGCCTCGTAGTAACTAAAGCAAGTCGTGGAAATGAACAGCTGCACCACTGGTTACGAGGCCATGCCAGGGGGATTCCCCAGCAGGTGCCAAGTTTAAATACAGGCTACAAGGGAATGCTTTGTTGCCAGTATGAAGAGGGATCCCAGACAGCTGTGGTGCTGTGGGATTCCACTGGGCCAATTGTCCCTTCAGTAATAACTATGTTGATATCACCAAGGCACATTCTCTTTCGCAGACCATCACTGCTGCTTTTTTTATGATAGTGAAAGTAAAGAAGTTTCTTGGAATATTATACGTAAATTGTATGGAACTACTTTATTGCTCTGTCCCTATTGACTTTAGAATTCCCCAAATGTCTTATTTCAAATCCCAAATCGCTGTAATTTAAATATGGCCTTTTTACTAATTTACTAATTTCCTACTCTTGCTAATAGCTCACAAAAGAAAAGTTCTTTTATTCGTTTGCAAAACTTCCACAGAATAGCCCCAGCTTCTGTCGTGGAGGAGCTGTTGACAAAACCCATGCTTCCCACACTGCTTGGTGAAATGCTTAGGAAATTTAAAGTAAAATTTGAAGCTGCTTCTCTACTTAAATTGTGAATGCATTTTTTACAGTGCTAACCTAGGTCTACCATTATTTGCACTTTTCAGTCTGATATTAACTTGAAAATAGAAAGTCCATATCAGTTCAACAGACTAGATGGTCAGTTCAGGCACTGAAAAACCACACTGTCCTGAGAATTGCCAGGGAAATGGATTCTTCGAGTCCCATAGAAATGAATTACTCTTTTTCAGACTCAGAATTGAAGACTGAAGAATAGCAAAGGTGCATCGACCTTGCATTTATGTAGTGTTTTACAGTTTAAAAATGAAACTTTCTCATTAGTGACTTAGGATAAGTGATTTACTATAAGATAAAGTGAAAAAAGCAGGATGCAATATTGTATATGCATATTTGGTTTAAAAAAAGAAAAAAAATGTTACTAGTAGTCTCTAGGTAGTGGAATAATGCATTGCTTTTCTGTTATTTTTTATCCATTTTTTTATCTTAAAAATTTTCTACACTGAATATGTACTATTTTGCAATTTAAAAAACTATTTAAAAGTGCCTTAACATATTTTAATAAGTGCTCATATATTCTGTAAATATGAATATGCTCATTGTACAAATGAAAAACTGTTTGGGTAGTAGAAGTAATGACTTACACCCCAAAGTTTGAATACTCCTTATTTATCACATTTGCCAACTTTCAGTGAATCCTTCAGCCAGCCCCACATTGATATGCCAGGGAAAAGAAGTAGGTTATAAAAAAAAGTTTGAAGGAAGAGGAGAGGTGGGGAAGTACATATGTTTTATTCATGATTTTGACAAATTAAACTGAATCAGGGATGTGTGCCCATCACAACCTTTTTGAGATCATCCAGGTGAGGCCTAAGCGGTCCTATGCATCAAAATGCCCCCGGTGATCTGGATTTGGTGATGATGACTCCCATCACTTGTTCTAACATTAAAGGAAAGCAAAAGGAACAGACGTCACTGGCTGCTGGCTCACCCACAGCAGCCACGATGATTCATTATTTTGGCAAACATATTAGAGATAAGAATGTTTTATTTAGAAGTTTTGTACAGTTTAGCAATATTCTGAAGTTCTGTTTCATAGGACTTCACCAGAGGTGCATCACGTAGGTTTTGCAAATGTATCCCAATCAATAATGAATGATTCCCGTAACTTAAGCATGAAATCTATAATCAGCTTCCTAATTGTTGTTATATTAAATCTAGGAGATGTAACTGGAAAAACATGAACCTTAGCATATTGATTAAACTGATTTGCCTATTAACATATCATATTCCACTAACTGCAAAGTCTTTCTAAATACAAATGTCAATTCTAAAAGGAAATTATGAAATTCTTTCCCACTGTACTTCACACGGATTGGAAAAAAATATTACACAATAGCTACTGGCTTTGAGGAGAGATGAATTTTTTTTCCAGTCCTCTCTCTGTCTCTCTCTGAGAAAAATGTAGTTCTTTTAACAGTACACAATGACGTCAAGGCTTTGATTATGATGAAGTTTTGTAAGTATGTTAACTTGCTCTGACTAGAATTTCCTGTATCAAATTTTCATTAAAACATGTGTGTGTGCGTGTATGTGTGTGTAGAAGGCCTGATGTCAGTTTCATGTGAACCTTACTTTTTTTTTACTCCACTGACCATAAAGAAAATATTAATACTAAAAAACCTGACTATTAAATTTTTGGTTAAAACTGCCAAATCTTCTTCAATCAGGAATTATACCATGAGGATCTGTATAACGTATTGTGATTACTAATTCAAGGTACTTGATACTACTGTTTGGCTATTTGTTTTTGTCTGTTTCTGTTGCTTATAACAAAATACATGGAACTGGGTAATTTGTAAGAAAATGAAACTTATTGCTTAGTTTCTGAGGCTGGGAAGTCTGAAGTCCCTCTGGTGGTGGCGACAGTGACCCAGGGGTCTCACACTGCAAGATGGTGGAAGCAGAGAGAGAGCAGAGAAAGAAAGCTTCTCATTCACTTTCTTTTTAAAAGCCCTCAGAATCACACCCCTGACCGCCATTTTTAATACATTCCCTATGGCATGGTCCTATAATCTAATCACCTCTGCAAAGCTCCACCTTTCGATTATCATAATACCATTTCCCACCCTCTTAACAGTCACAGAAGGGACCAAATTTCTAACACATAAATTTCAATTGTGTCTTGGGGGACACAATGGAAGCTTCAGTGAGTTTTGGGGGGACATAATCCAATCCACTACACTATTTTATTAGTGTAATCATATATAATTGCTTTTTCTTATTATAGAAATAGTCCATGCATATAAGTAATTCAAACAAGGCAGAACATAAAGTGGACACGTGAAGTCCCACCCTTCCGAGTTACATGTGCCATTGGTAGCGGTTTCATGCTCATTTTGTATAGCAAACCTTTTTGAGAGCACGGAGACCAATTTAGTTAAAGCTGCATTCTTACTACTGCCTCTACTACTGACTCAGCAAGTGACCTTGAGCATCTAGAAGACAGGACATTTGTCTGCCAGAGTAAGCAAATAATTCATTCATTCATCATTTATTCATTCATTCGACAAATGTGTATATTGAACACCTGATGGAGAGCATTAGGAATTTGGCCCCAAACTGTCTACTATAGCTGTAATTTTCTCCTTAAAGATCCATTTGACAACAAGAGAAAAACAAGTAAGTAATTAAAAAAAAAGAAAAGAGAGAAATTCATTTGGGAGCATATGAGTATTTTTTCCATAAAAAATAAATTTACTACTACTAATACAACATTTATTTGATAATTACTACCTACCCAGCACTAGGCTAAGCAATTTACATGAGGCGTTTCATTTAATACTTACATTAACCCCATGGGATAGGGACTGTTGTTAAACCCATATTATGGCTGAGGAAATGGGGACTTAAAAGAGGTGAAGTGACTTGCTGAAACCTAGGTCACTAAGCTAGTAAATCCCGATGAAGACCCAGAGCCCCCTCACTCCGAAGCCCACCTTCCCAGCCATGGTGCTATATTGCTCCACAGTGTGAGCTTTCAGCGGGGAGAGAGTGAAGTCTTATCAATCATTAACATCTTAATGGCAATGAGTTGATTAGAAGGGGGTACAGTCGGGTTCCACAGTGGGAGGGAGTGAAGGGGACATGGCCATGTGGTCAGCTGGAGAAATATGAGGGCACATGTCCCCTTAGGGGAACACAGGAGACTCTGAGAGGAGAAAGGAGAAAGAGGTAAGAGAGAACTCAAAACATTTAACCTATTTCACTATTTCACTCAGGGCCAAGTCCAACACGTTGTTGGCTTCTATGTAAAGTTCTCCTCATCTAAAAATTACTCCGTGGGTGGCATAATACCTTCCTGCCTTATGCATGGTAACAAATCGCTGAGTGGTCAAACCAGGCATTAGTTTATTAGTCAGCAGAACAGAGATAATTTTATCAACCACATTTCTTGAAGTTTTTGTGTTGCTGTTTTGTTGTTTTGTTGTTTTGCTTTGTCTTATTTGCAGCTAGCTGGCCTAGGGATCAAACTCTGGGCTTTGGTGTAATCGGTACCACCATCTATTGTTAGAGCGAACCAGGCAGCCAGCCCTCTTTGTAAGTATTTTATAGTAGTAATCAATAATTTCGGAATATATTTTTTGCAGACACCAATAATTTTTTTGTTCACAATGGTTTAGGCCAGGTTACAAAATTATCTGAAAAAAAATAAAACAAAGATAAATATGGAAAATATTTCTGTTGTATAAACTAAAACAAAGTCCGCATCTACTCTGTCCAAGGTAGTCACCACTAGCCACATAGGGCTACTTAAATTTTAATTAATTATAAGCAAAATAAGTTAAAATTTCAGTTCCTCAGTCACACTAGCCACATTTCAAGTACTCAGTAGCCATATGTGGCTGGTGACTAGTTTACTGGACAGCACAGATATAAATATTTCCATCAGCTTTGAAAAGTCTATTGGACGGGCCGGCCCGGTGGCGCACTGGAGAGTGCGCCGCTTGGGAGCGCTGTGGCGCTCCCGCTGAGGGTTCGGATCCCATGTGGAGACCGGTTCCCACTCACTGGCTGAGCGTGGTGTGGGCGCAACACCGAGGGTTGCGATCCCATTGCCGGTCAGTAAAAAAGACAAAAAGGAAAAAAAAAAAGAAAAGTTTATTGGACAATGCTGGTCTAGATATAAACCCACAGAGTAAGACACTGTTGTGTTTATGGAGGTGATTTACCTGATAAAAGGAGAAAGATAATAAAAGGAGACAATTTAAAAATAAGAAGAGGGATTTAACAATCTGTATTGGGGAAGAAGAGTTAAGAAATGCTAAGTAGGTAAGACAGAGTCACTAACTAGTATTATTAAATTGTTATTAAAAGAAAACTAATTAGCAGTTGTGAATATATCATTAGTCATTATAGCTGTTATAGATACTGGTGCTGCAAATTAGATTCACTCAGAAATATGAACTGCAAAACAGATTTCCAAACTCCCTATAACACCCCGGCACATTAAGGAGACAAGGAAGACCTCGGTGGTAGTTAAAAGATGGCATTCAAAGTCTTAAGAATCAGGAGAGGAAAGCTCCTAGAAGAGATCGTGTGAAAGAACTAGATGAATTAAAATAACCCCAATAATGTGACAATAGGACAGAGAAGTGAAGGAAGGATACTTGCTATAAGGAAGCTGTGGAAATGATTGCGATTATGTTTGGGAAGTGGGCTTCCAGCACTGAGCTGCTGGTGACTTGGTCTGTGCAAATATATTATGACAAGAAAGTCGCAGAGTATAAAACTTGTCTTGTCCGTTTTTGCACAACTACTACAAGGAAATATCTGACATGAATAAAACGCTGTTTCTGCCCTCCAGAAACAAAATGTATAACGAGACAGGTACGTACCAAGTCTCTCACTCACCGGGCACCGCTTGTCGGGCATGTGGCCATGTTTGTCACACCACTATGTGGCATACTTACACTAGCTCTGCCCAAGAGGCACAGAAACTTTTTGACTCATCCGTACGTCATGCCCCTAGAGGCTCTTCTAAGTCCATTTATGCAAAAGTACAAAATGACTCTATTCAAGTGACCACTAATACCTTGCTGTGAGTTGTTTCTGTATTATTACTTACATTTATGAACTTTCGTAGGGGCTCATAAACGAACCTAGTGCCAGAAACAGCACCAAGTGGAACAAGATTTGTACCTACGAAAGTTCATAAATTGAAAGCGTGAACAGAGGAACTTCTCTACTGTTAACCTATTTCACAGATGAGAATGTCGAGGCTTGAATCGTTTGGGTTCCCTAAGGTCAGGTGACGAGCAAGGACAGAAGGCAGGGTGCAGACCTGGGCTCGTGTGAGTACAGTTCCTCCCTGGGAACGACGTCACGCAGTCCCTTACCACTGCATCACAAGACAGAATCGATGACGAAGGCAGTGGTGTCTAGTGGCTAGAACGGGGGTCGTGACACCTGTTTTAAGCTTGGTTCCCCCAGAAGCAGACACTGGATGCGAGTATTAGTGGTTTATTTGAAAAGTGATCCCAGGAAGCAACAGCAGAAGACTGAGAAAGCGACATGGAGAGGGAAGGCAATTCATACGGAGTGTGTCGATGAGAAGGTTAATTCTGTGAGTGGGAATCGGCCCCACTGGGACCTCTGGGACACGGTGGAGACCACTGCTCAGATTGTACACTCAGAAGAGGAAGCTGAGATGTTTCTCCTCCAACTGCCCCTTCCCTGGCCATCATCTCCACCCACTTCTGGACTGCCCAGGCACGGGCCACCACAAAGCCTCAGGAAGAGGGTCTCGGGCACTGGTAGTCAGAAGCCTTTGACAGAGAAGGGCTGGTGTGAGAACGGAGAGTGCCACAAGGATACAGCAGGGCATGGACAGCACCTCTGCAAAGTCAGGCAGACACGGGCGAGCTTGAGTTGTGACTCTGCTGCTGCGCGCTTTATGAGTTTGGTTGTATCTGCTATGTCTCAATTTACAATGGGTTTTTTATCTCCCTTTTACCCTCATAAAATTGACTTTTGGCCGAAATAGGAGATCCCATTTCATATTTCAGTCCAATTATTTTTTTCTTCATGTATTTTTAAATGATCTTCTACTCCCCATATTTCCTGCAAGCTGGCTGTCAGAACTAAAGACCTGATTAGATGAAGGCTACATATTTTGACAAGAATCCTTCCGATGAGGTGCTCCGTGCCTCCCACTACGTCACGTCAGGGGGCTCACCACACCAGGCCATTCTAATATTAGCCATGCTAAGATTCAGCAATGAGGTAAGGTGGCCAGATCTCTCTGAGACTCAGGTTATTTATTTATAATAAGGGATAAAAATAAACATATTGCTGAATTGCTATGAGAATTAAATCATATAATTTAAGCACGTAACGCAATTCATGAATACAATAGGGGCTACGTTCATGAAAAGTGACTGCATCTGGAGAAAGTACAACAGGAGAAGAAAAAACTCATTGAATGCACCCTTGACAGAAGGACAGAATTTTAAACTGAGTATTAAGAACTGATGAGGGAGAATTGCTTTCTGCTAAAAGTTACAAAAGATAACAAAAATACAAAGTACGTAGCACAAATAATAGATGGTTTGGGAAATATGTAAAAGTCAAAGCAGGAAAGCTGTAATGTGGAGAGATTGTGGGAGGATTTAGATATCATATTAAGTAGTTTGGATTTTATTCTATAGATGATGGGAAGCCATCGAAGCTGGAATTTTGTTTTGTCTTAAGAATCATTTGACTTGTGTTTTAGGAATATAAAGGTGCCGGAGATCTTCTGTCTGCCCTCCAGGATTCTCTCTTACCTTTCCCCACCTCGCTCTCTGCACCAAGAAGCAGCTCTCTGTGGGCCACAGCGACAGGATTTTTGTTCTCTGGTCTTGACCACTCGGGAGCCCCTGCAGAGTCACAGAGAGGAGAATGAGGTTAGGCACTCCCTATGCTGACCAGCAGGGTCACTTCAGGATGGCTCTGTCTCTCCCCCCAAGAACATGGTTCTTCATGGGACCCTCTCTTTCCAGTTACAGTCAGGAGTGCTTTCCCTTCGGTCCTAGGGGTTCCCCTCTTAGTAGCCTAGGGAACTCGAAAATCACAGCTTGAGTCTTCCCTATACCCTGCCCATACCTTTCTGCATAGACTCTTCTTTTAATCTTTCCTTGAATTATCTTCACTTGAGTTGCCATTTGTTTCCTGCTGCATGTATTAACAGTACCAAAAATGACCCCAGGAAACACTCGAAATGAGATTCTGGGATTGATTTGCTTATTTGTTTTAGGATCTTAGAACAATGAAAGTTTGGATTATCCTACTAGGAGAGAATCCCTATCCAATCACAGTGCTGGCAAAGGGAAAGGGGAACAGAGAAATAGAATGTGTTACCAAACTGTGCCATGAGTCCAGTTATAGAAGTGGGGGTCGCTGGGAAAGTAGAATGGTTGGTCAGGGCCCTCGCCTCGGGTCCCGTTGGGTGTGGTTTTAGCACATCCATTGTAAGCAAATTGTGTGTGTGTGTGTGTGGAGTTGGTGCACACACACACACCAATGTATTTTTTTTTTTCCTTTTTGTCTTTTTTCGTGTCTGGCAACTGATCGCAACCCTCAGTGTCGCGCCCGTACCGGACCGGGACCGGCAACGGGATCGCAACCCTCGGTGCTGCGCCCACACCTCGCTCAGCCAGTGAGCGGGAACCGGTCTGTATGTGGGATCCAAACCCTCAGCGGGAGCGCCGCCGTGCTCCCAAGCAGGGCACTGTAGCAGTGCGCCACCGGGCCGGCCCCATGTATTTTTTTAGTTTTGTTGCTATTCTTGTGTTCTAGAGAGAGAGAGCGTGCACTACAGTAGAGAGAGGTAGATAGAGAGAGACAGAGAGACAGAAGAGTTTGGTGAAGTAGGTGGGAGGTCTTTGGCCTCCTGTGTCCACCAGGCACAGCCATGCTTTCTAACCTGCAGCTTCCAAGGACCTTTTGGCTGGTTACCTAGCTCATAGACCTGCAGGAAGGGGTCTGGTGACCCAGCCTGGCGTGTGTGGGGTCTGGTGACCTAGCCTGGCATGTAAAGGGTTTGTGAACCAATCTGTGAATGGGCTTGAGGGGTCTGGGAGCTCCAGACCCAGCCCTAGCTTGACAATCTGCTCAGTCAGTGCAGGATTACCGGCAGGTAAAAGAGCCCAACAACTGGCGTGGTCGAGTAGCTTTACAATTGGCATCATGAACAGGATTAAGAGCTAGACAATTGGCACCGTGAGGATTCCAGGCCTTAGCCTAGCCAGACGAATTGGCGTAGTCTGCGACAGGATTCTGAGCAGGTACAGGAGCCGAAAGCCCTTGGAAGAAGGAGGAAATGTGGCTACTTGTGAATATGCTGTGGCCCAGAATCTGGTTGCTGCACACTGTCCTGCAAGGCAGCATAGACCAGGTACTACAACGCAAAACCCCTCGGGAAGGGGAGGAAATGTGGCTGTTCTTGAGCATGTGATGCCCAGTGGCCAGTTCAGTAAATACAATTTTATTAAAACACAGCTACACATTTGTTTACTTATTGTCTGTGGTTGCTTTCACCCTACAATATCAGGGTTGTGTGGTTTCAACAGCTAATATGGCCAGCAAAGCTGAAAATTCTATCAAACCCTTTACAGAAAAAAAGCATTTACTGATCCCTTCCCTATATGGCACGTTGATGTAACATCATAATTTATAAGAAACTGAGTAATAGTCCGTCCGTTTCCTCTAAGGATTTTCTGGTAGCTAGAGTAATGGTCTGCTTAACTCACCTTTCATGCCTTTGAGTGGATTTTTGGAAAATTCACACTCAAGCTTAATGAGTAAGTGGGGAATGGGTTAATTCTACTTTCTCCTTCTTCCAATAAACTTGCCCAAGAACTCTATTGGAAATGCCTACTTCAGTGATGAAGGAACAAGCAGAAAAGAAGGTTCCACCCCCTGACCCTGAGCCGAACTCTCCAGATGAATTTCTGCATGAACAAGCAACTGGTAGTTCTTAACGTGCTGCACATTTCTCACGTCCCCACCCCTGTTGTGCTGTTGCTTCTAGCTGCTAATAACACCTAATCCACCCAACAAAATCTACATCAGAGAAAATGATTGGGATCAGACAATCCTCCCGCCTCCCACGTTGCTGCCTCTGAAGAACGCTCTACCACTGTCTGCAAGTTAGGACTCGCTCGAAGCCTTTAGCTTCCAGAGAAGGAGCCAAACAAAATTCTCCTAACCCGGGTCTCAGCTGCAGGCAATCTGTTGATACACTATGTCATCTACAAAGCAGCTTGTTGCAAAGCTGAATTAACATTAGCCCCAAGGACAGCTGACGTTTGAAATAATATAAAGTATTTTATTTCAAAACAAGACTATGTCCACGAGATTACCCCTGCTCCTATTTTAAGAGTTGAATCTAATAAACAGCACAAGCTGCTCTACCATCGTTTGCTTATCCCATGTTACCACTTGTTTGTATCTATTTTTCTGTGGTACTATTTTTGGCCATGCTTTTAGCCACAGGATTGAGTTCCAGAGCAGGCAGATATAGACTCAAGAAAGATAGATCATGGTTTAAATTTATGCTCAAAGGATGAAGACCAAAACAATCTTCTCCTGTTTAAAGAGCACTCAAATCTGGTTAACTAATTACCTATCTTGAGCAACATAAAAAACATGACAGATTTAAATGATTCTAGTTATAATGTTCATAATTACTATAAACCCTCATTTGGATAATCATAGATTTCAGAGCAAAATAGCTATAGAGATTGGTAGCCAGGTGAAAGAACACTAGATTTGGACATTAAATGATCTGGACGTGAACTTGAAGTCTGCCTCTTAATCTCTATTCCACCCCAGGAAAAACATTTAAGCTCTCTAGCATGAAGTTTCCTATTTAGAAAATGAAGGCATTGAATTGGTTCAACAATGTACCTCCCAGTACTAAAAGTTGATAAGTCTCCATCTGCTCTAGTTTAATCCCACACTTCATAAATGTAGAAACTGACACGCAAAGGTGAAATCTAAGACAGTTAGTTAATGATACAGCTGAGTGTGGAATCAGAGTCTTTTGGTATTTCATTTTAGATTAAGTGTGTGTGTGTGTGTGTGTGTGTGTGTGTGTGTGTGTGTGTGTGTGTGTGTGTGTTTCCAAAGAATTCAAAATCATATAAATGCAATACTCCTGGTCCTGGGGCTATTTTATGTGAATTTCTGCACCTTTCTGTATACAAATTTCTTGTTCTTGGACAGAAGGAAACATAGAGGTCATAGCGTGGTATCCTACTCAATTTATAGGAAAGAACTTGTAAGACACAGCAACTGGAACATTGGGGGCACATCTCAGTCTCTAGCACACCTGAGGGCCTCAACAATGGTGTGGTTTATACTGACCTTCAGATCAAGTGGTATTTCTCAAATTTTCTTAGTAATGAATGACTTACTAAAAAAGCTAGTAATTAAATGCCATTTGTTGGGTTTTCTCTAATTAAACATCATTTTCTTGGAGTCACTAAGTGCCTAATATAATGACTTTATTGTAACTGTACTTTAATTTTACTGTGGAAATAAGGATTATACCAATTTCCATAACCTCAGAAGGCTTGAACGGGAAGTTTTTACCAGTGAAAGTACATATTTGTTGGATAATCATGTAACCAAACAACATGAACTCAGCCTATTTATCCAGGATACTGTGTCTGGCACTGTGCATAATTAAGATCCAAATGTCACTGCCCTGTAAATAAATTAAATGTTTAATAGAGGATTAATTAATTATGGCACATTCATAAAGTAGAAGACTATCCATTTAAAGATGTGTTTTAGAAAAAATGTTTATAATAAATGAAAATATTTATTATTAATTTTTTTAAAGGATTACAAAATTATTTGTACCCTACAATTCCCATTTTGTATATCCATGTGTATAAAATTCTAAAAATGGATTACAATAAAAATATCAAGTTAATTTTAGGAAAAGTGTTTTGATATTTTTTAATATAATACTGGTTTGTTTTTCTTTCTTTTTTTTCTTTTTTTTTTTTTTGATCTGGAACAATGCATTTCATTCTCCCTCCCCCACTTCACTTCTGCCTACTCCACAAAAGCCACCATTTTCTTTGTCCTCATCAGAATTGATATGAATTTAAAACTGTATCATTCCATTTCTTTTTACACTTAATGTTAAAAGCTTGATGGTTCAATTACAGTAAGAAAATCTGGGAGTCTAAAATAGATCTGTCTCTGGTTTGTTTTTCCACTTAATAAAGAAGCATGCTGGTCTGGTCTGATACTATAAAATGATTCAATATAAATCAATTTTCAAAATACCATAAATCATAGATATTGCACCTTCAAGGCCAATGTTACTTCCTTATGTAGCTGGAAAAGAGGAAACCTACACACACTCTGTCTCAGTTCCTGAGCCCCGTGGCTATTTATACTGAAGGACCAAAATTGCCTTGCTTTGGTTTACAGAGAATAGTGTGGGGACACCCTGCCCTGACTAGGACAGCCGTCGGACTACGGCAAGGAAAGGAAATGTCAAAGCTTTGGCCTCTTCCCTGTGAAGCTACCAATAGAAGGCTTTGTGATGGGCCCTGGTTTTTGATGTGGCTGGGCCTTGGTGCCAAATTTGGGTCCAGGGAGGTGGAGTAGGATGGAGAGTTGCACTAACCTGCATAATGACATAAGTCCCTACACTGATATTGTAGTAGATGCTGTGTTGAGATTGCCTAGTTCTGCGCAGATTAACCTTACTGAGCTTACACACCCATTGCCCAGCTTGTACGAGTGTTGGCTGCCAGCATCTCACTCCCCTTCTCCAAGACCTCTGCTCACTAGGGTTGACCCTAGGGTCTTAATCTCCCCTGTCCTCCCACCAGAGCTCACAGCCCATGTCTGACACTGGCTACAAAAGCATAGCCTCCTTACCCCAAAGAGGGGACACTCTGCAGTGTGATGTTATGCTCCAGAGCCCAGCCCCACCACCCCACCCCCTGGGTCTGCTGACACCACACCCTTGCCCGGCTCCATCCCTCCCCTATTTTACGTCTCTCTGTCTGAGAGGCTTCTTCTGAAGAGCTTACGTCCATAGATCACACACACCCCAGTCCCTGGTGCAGGCTCTGCTTCTAGAAAGCCTGACCTAAGACAGATATTTTGGCTTGAGGAAATAATTTTACTTCCTGAACAAATATCTGGATTGTACCATATCTGAGAACTAATGTTTATCTTTGGGTCTGGGTGTCTGAGCATTATCTGTGTCCATGGGCATCTGTGGATGGCTTGCTAGTTAACTGCTGATGCTGAAGAAAAATTGTCCTTGAAAATTCTGTGCTGCACACTGAAGGAGCGTGGCCTTGGGATACCGTAAGCCAGCCTGGAGAGCCTGGCAGAACCGTCCCCCACCCCCATCACGAGAGCCCTCTAAAGTGAATAACTCTGATCCCTGTGTCTCTGCTAATCACCTACAGCAGGAATGTCTCCCAGGGCAAGACTATCCCTGTGGGAAGGGGCTGGGAGCTCTTAGGGAGAAGGTGGACCAAGATTTTGTGTTTTGTAGAGTATTTCTCAAACACAACGTCCAATTGGAATTCCATTCTTATTTAATTATTCTCCTTTTCTGAAAAGCACTTCCTCCTCCTTAGAAACGGCGCCCTCCCTTCAAGGCCCTACACTCTGCTCTATCTCCTCATCCTCTGTATCCCCCCAAACACCCCCCGAGGCAGAAGTCTCTCTTCTCTCCAACTTCATACAACCCTTGTTGCCTGTTCTTCGCATATACTATCCTGTGTTGTACCTGATATCTTTATGTTTGTGTCCCTTCTCTCCAACTCTTTTGAAAAGTGCCCAAGGATAAGAACTTACACAGAACCCCCCTAAATAGTATGCACAGGATCGAATCTCAGTAAGTCTTTACTAATGATGTTGACATGTGTATTCACTGCATTTGACTTGCAAAATGATATGTCTTAATGTGCATAACAAGATTTTGTGAGGTGCTGCTAATTAAGATCTTTTTCCTGCCCTAGGAGATTACCAAATGATTGCAGGGATTGAAGAAGAGCTAGTGTTTTGTCGAGAGCAGAGACATTAAACTTGAGCTCAAAAAGTGTCAGTTCTTGTAGGAAACTCTATGCCCACAAAACAGGGCTGTTTGGGTAGAGGGGAGGAGTACAGTGTTTGTAAGGAAAGGCCATCTTCTTTCATTAACAGCCTTTTTTGACTGGTTTCTGTCTCAAAAACTGTGAGCTAAGTTCAAAGAAGAGACTTGCTTTTGAAGTTCACAGGTAACTGAGATAGCGATATGGGACTTTGTTCCCCAGCTAGATACCCTCTGAGCCACCAGAAGGGCCAATCTGCCCCAGTGCTACTGGAGCACAGGGAAGAATTAGCATGGCAGACAGGGGCCAAGTACTCCCCTGGAGGTACACAAGATGGTACTTGCCTGAGCCCTTTGGCTGCAGAGTTAGGGCCACTGAGAATAGATTGGAGCTTGGCCAATCAACGGGTTCCTGCCTGCTTTGGATGAATGTTGCATGAAACTACTAAGTAGAGGTCACCCAAGATTGGTTGACAAGTCCTGGGAGAGACTACCTAGAGCATTACCTAGAAAAGCTCTTTGGAATTGAGTTCCTCATCAGCGAGGCTGGGAGGGGCCTCCACCTGCTCACCCCACGTCTGCAGACAAGGAGCTGGAACAATTCTGATGAACAACAGAAAGCACACAGCACCCCCACTTCACTGACACGGACTGTCCCACCTTGTCCACTAAAGCCATTTTGCCCTTCTCCACCCCTGACACTTACAGGAGGAGCTTACAGGAAAGGGACGGGAGCACTTTGAGTTGAATGTGAAATTGAAATTTACTAGTGGATAAGATGATTAAAACATAATAACCAGCACTGGCTCTAGAATTTGTGGAGTCCAGTGCAAAACGAAAAGGTAAGTCTCCTTGTTCAAGAAGCGAGAAAAGCTGGCTGTTTAGCTCAGTTGGTTAGAGCATGATGCTGATAACACCAACATCTGGTGCACACCTGTACCAGCCAACCAAAAAAAAAAAAAGCAAGAAAAATGTACCTTTAAAGGTATTGAAATTTAAAGCTTTTTTCTTTCATCCATAGGGTCTCTTTAGACCTATCATGGTGGTTTTTATCTGCTATTTAATGTTGTAGTCCCTCAGGCACAGGGATACTCAGGGGGCAGTGCTCCAGGGGCCAAAGAGAAATTCAGAAAACAGGCCGCACTTAGGCCTGACAGCTCCCGGGTCCCCCATCCCATGAACCATGGATCCCCAAGGGTGCTGCAACCCCAGCACCTGGACACACCCCACCATGGAGTTGCCCGCTGAACACCATGGTGCTGCCAGTGCTGGTGGACCGCAGCAGGGATCTCCACAGAGACTCCATGGGGCACATGCCCAACTCAACTTTCCTTGCCTTACTGCAGCCTTACTAATTGTTTACCTCAGGCAAATTACCTAGCCCTTTCGTGCCCCATGGTATTCATCGTATAAGTTTGAGGATTAAATAGGGCAATGCACATAAACTTAACTTTGCCCCCTTTTTCAAAAATGTAGGCAGACTTCTCGCTACCAGACTGTAAGGAATGGAGCATTATACACTTGAGTGTAATTCGGTAATTTTCCTAAAGTGCAGATTGCCTGGGCCTAATAGATAGATTTTCCAGAAGTGCTGCCTGCTAAATTTCAGACTCATCCGTCTTATATGGGAATACACTGTTTACCCGTCGAAGAGGTTTTGGTCTGGGGCCCAGAAGTGCTGCGACAGGCCAGAGAAGGACCTTAAAAGGGCAAGAACAGAGAAGCCCAGGAGATAGATAAAATCAGAATTCTTACCAATGAAACACTTTAATAATAAGGCAAGGTGCTATTATTTTGTAGCTACATGTTTGTTGTACTTCATAATAGAAAAAAATCAGAGTACAGTACAGAGCTGTTCTTATATGAGGGGTTTTCTCTTTTCACTTTATAGAGTGTTCAATAGAAAATTTCATCTAAAGGACATTGTTATTATATTCAAGCATTTACACCATGGACACTCAATAAATGTTAGAGGGAGAAAGCAGGACATATTAACACATGTTTGGAGTCACGGATAGTCATGAACAAAAAAGCAAGAGTCAGTAAATCAGTGCTTTCTTAAGAGTTTGAAGGAACCTTGTAAGTCAAGCCTGTTACTCTATAGATGTAACTACTTAGATTTGATGGAATAAGAAACTTGCCCAAACTAGGTAGTGATACAAGCAACTACAACTGAGTCTGCTGCCTCCAGAGACAGTACGTCCCATGACCCCAAAAGATGTCAATTGATGCAGACAATTCTTTGACATATAATTGTTGAATTTATACATAAATTTCATAAATATATATATATATATATATATATATCTTAGAAATCTGGATGTTTTGTGTATTATATATACATAGTATTCATAAGTTCTTTTATATTGGTTTTACATAATATATAAGCAAAGAAATAAATGTTTTTCTGTTTATTTGTAAGAATATATACATATACTATATATATGAGGGGTCTTCGAAAAGTTCATGGATTCACATTATCGTTTAATTTTTTTTTCATGAACTTTTTATAGTACCTTCATATAATATATAATATAGAGATGCACCCGTTTATTAAGTATATTTGAATTAATTTACTTCTGCATTTCCTACAACACCTAGCAGAGCACCTTGCATATATGACTTGGTAAACTTTAAGAAATTAGTAAATTAAAGTTAATCCTCCCTTATAGTCCATACTATGCCAGATTTACTGCTTAAAGGAGCACTGAAGACGTAGCAGAGGGTTCCTCGGGGTCCACAGCAGCCCCACCCCGCCTCCATATGCTCTGATAAAGAAATGGAAATCCAGAGACGCTACACAGCACGGGACTGGTCACACAGCATGTTAGTGACAGGGCTGAAGCCGAAAAAGCACAGGTCTTCCTCATTAGAAGCACAACTTGTAATTTGGAACTTTTTACTTCAAAGATACCCTTCATTACTTGTCTTAGGAAAGTATTGTCTTCCCCAATTAGACCGAAATCTCCTTGAGGACAGAAATCAAGCCTTTTCTCTCTCCGTATGGCTACTTCCTCCCCTCTCCAACCCCCCACCAAGTATTTACAATAAAATTTATTATGAGGCTTGGAGAGCATGATGGTTGTAAATCTTTCCATCAAAAGGTAGAGTCTAATAATCCTCTTCTTGGCCACAGGTGGCCTTCGTGACTTGCTTCTAATGAGTATAAGTCAGCAAAGGTGCTGCTGTGTGCCTTCGCAGGCCGGGTTAGAAAAGGGGGTACAGCTTCAGCCTGGCGCTTGCTCTTTCTTAGGACACAGGGGTTAGGAACTCCTTGCTAAGATGTAGGAAGTTTGACTACCTTGACGCTGCTGTACTGGACAGGCCACATGCGGAGACCACATAGAAAAAGAGAGAGATGCACAAGGGGCCCCACAGCCCAAGCCCCAGCTGCTTGAGTCCTCCCATCACCACCCCCTAGACATGAGTGGGACGGAGATTCCAGCCCCAGCCTTCGTAGAGATACGCCTTCTTCTGTGTGCTCTGATGACATTCTGACTCGCAGAAATCAGGAGCACAATACAGCGTGGTTTTATGCCACTAACTTCGGGATATTTTGTTACACAGCATTAGATAACTAAAACAGATGGTTAAAATGACACCACTAGTAAACAGCAATACCAATAATCAAATGCAGGTTTTCTGTTCTTACCACTGCATCATAACATCTTTCTGGGTAATGCACAGAATCAAATCTTTTAATAAGACTATTAAGTCTCAGAAGGCATTGTGTTATACAGGACCTAAAAATTTAGGTTCTGTTTTAATTTTATCATTAACTCTCTTTTTAATCATTGACTGCTTACTCTGAGCTAGACTTTGTGCTCAGCACTTTACTTGTACTCTCTCAGGACACAGCCTTAGAAAATCCTTGCCAATATGTAAGAAGAATATAAATCTCATTTAAAGGTTGACAACACCTTTAGAAGGATAACTATTACCCCTTTTAGAAAGTTAATTATTACCCCTAGTTTACAGAAGAGGAAACTGAGATATAGAAATGTTAAGTTCTCGAAGGTCACACATCAGACCTAGGAACTGAATCCCTTTATGACTGCCTCTTACCAGCGTAAGATAAAATGGTGATGCCTGATTCATCAGCTACATGCTTCCTCTAATTTTGATCTTGAGCCATTTAACTAAGTTCTCTGAAGCTAGCTCGGTCATTTGTAAAGTGGAGTGATTATAAATAGTGTGCCTGCAGCATAGGACTCTCAGAAAGACCAAATAACAAAATAAATGAAGTAATGCCTTATAAACAAATCTATAAATATTTAGCACTAAAATTCAGCTAAATTTAAAGTTATACTTTTCAAAAGCTTTCCACATTAATAAATATTTAATCTATTATTATTTCTGATCTCTTTGTTATAAAACCCATAAAAACAAATTAATTTCAAAGATCTATGTGCTATGTTTAAATGAATTTGGAGGAATATTCTGTTTCTTAAGCAGAATTAAAAGTTTCTGACAAAGCCTTTAATTATCCAAATCCTCTACAAGCAAGAAAAAACCCAGAGCAGTAGTTTTGAAAATTTGATCTTAGGGGACCTAGGGCTTCTTCCCTAGAGCTGTTCTCTTTGTATGTGTTTTTTATATCATTTACAGGAGAAAAATTTATCATATGTTCATTCATTTCTGGGGAGAGAGGTGATGCCTTTGATTAGATTCTCAAAAGAATCCAAGATTCAGAAAAGGTTAAGAGCCACTGTCCTAGAATATAAAGAGAAAAAGAAGAGATGTAAAATATAACTTCTTCAATCAGCCAACTGAAAATTAAACCTGCCCATCCTATGCTGGAACATCCTCCAGAAATAGTGTGCCCTGTCCCCGATGCCTCACATTCTATCTCGGGGGGAAATCATTTTCCTGCAACTTCATGCAACCATGGTCTGAATTTCTGCACTTTCCTACAACATTTGGTTCAAATTTTATGACTTGGCATTTGCCACAAGTCTAAACTTTGTCCTCATTCTCATCCTTAAAATATTTAAAGAGGACAATATACTCTGTGTGTGACCAGGTCTGAACGGAGGGAGCTACCACCACCCTCCACACTGACCCCTTGCATGGATCAATGCAGCCTAAAATTTAATTTGCGGGCCGGCCCGGTGGTGCACTCAGTAGAGTGTGGTGCTTGAGAGCGTGGCGGCACTCCCACCAAGGGTTCGGATCCCATATAGAGACCGGTCCACTCACTGGTTGAGCATGGTGCAGGCGCGACACCGAGGGCTGCGATCCCGTTGCCGGTCGCGGTACGGGCGCGACACTGAGGGTTGCGATCCCATTACCGGTCATGAAAAAAGACAAAAAGGAAAAATAAATAAATAAAAAAATAAAATAAAATAAAATTTAATTTGCTTTAACAACTCTGAGGGTTGCGATCCCATTACCGGTCATGAAAAAAGACAAAAAGGAAAAATAAATAAATAAAAAAATAAAATAAAATAAAATTTAATTTGCTTTAACAACTCTATGAATATGAACCTGGTATTCTAGCATTCTGGGTATTAAAGTCTGGCATTTCTGCAAACTCCTCACTACCTAGATAATAAATGAATTAATAAGCATAAAATAAAAGAGCTTGAGAATTTAGGGTCAGCAAGGAGAGCTCTAATAGATAAGGAAATGGTCATTCATCCTCACGTCCCCCAAATCAAAAAATGAAATAGATGTGTAGTTTGTAGGGTCAGATTTAGGTTGGAAATGGGGAAGGGAGGATTCTCATAGGACCAAATAAAAAAGAGTTTTCCATGACTCAATTAGGTATTTAGTAATTTTTTTAAAGGAATTTCCAGCAGTGTCCTCGCATAGACACACATACACACACACACACACACACACACACACACACACGTAAACATTCACCTTAAAACCACCAGCACCATCACTACCATAATAGAACAGAATACTGAAAATTTTTTTTTTTCTTTTTTTGTCTTTTTTCGTGACCGGCAACGGATCTCAACCCTCAGTGTCGCCCCCGCTCCTCGCTCAGCCAGTGAGCGGCCGGTCTGTATGTGGGATCCGAACCCTCGGCGGGAGCGCCACCGCACTTCCCAAGCAGCGCACTGTAGCAGTGCGCCACCGGGCCGGCCCTGAAAATTTTAAATTTATTATTTTTGTGAGTTTAATCTTTTTAATAATCAAATGCTTGCTTTAAAAAAACTAAACAGAATTATTTCTTTTAATAAATAAACAAAAATTTTTTAGCTGGGAAATAAGAAACCAAAGATTGACATACTTTATTGGCAACAAATAATAACAATACTGTGTCTGAAATAAACTTTTGGCAATAATAATGCTGTCTCCTAGAAAAAAATATTTCAATTAAAAGTTAATATGTACTCATTTCCTTTTCAGTTGTGTCTTTCATCCAATCGTTCCCTTATTTTCCCTTCTCTGGTGGATTTTCTGTCTCTGCTTCTTTTTCTATTTCTCTGGTATCTCAAGAACGTGAGGCATACTTTAAGTTCTTCGCCACCTCTCGCTTCGTGTTGTTCTGCCTTGTGTGTTTTTCTCCCCATAGGCAAAAAGGGATCAGTGAGCAGTGTTTCCTGTTATCATTGTTTTACTAGTGGATTAAATTGTTTAGCTGGCCCTGTTGCCAAAGTATGTGCCATTGTTCGGGGACCAGAGGGCACTGAGGACACCATAGAGTTTCCTGGCTATAGCTGCTTGGTGACTCCAGCAAGGAGCTTGGCAGCACCAGACACTCAGCAGCTTCAAGATTGTCACCACTTCTGCCATAACTCAAGCAACTGGTTCCTATGATGTAGTTTTATATGCTTTTAATTTAATCTACTTTTAAATAGGTAATATAGTCACATGGCAAAACAAACCAAAAGATACAAAATGACAAAAATGCTGTCCCCAGCTACCCTGTTTCCCTGTTTTGGAAGCAAGCAATGGTCTTGTGTTTCCTGGCAGATATGCTTTGTGCATAGACAAGCATATCCATGTATATTATTTTATAAATGGTGTACATTTGTATACACACTTTCGCGCACTTTTATGTGTGTGGCTATTGGCTGTCATTCTATACCATGAAATAGGAAAAGCACTAGAGGACGGTATCCTGGAAACCATGTGAAAAAAATGTCTCAAGAAAAGGAGGGTGCACTCAGCTGTGTGAAATGCTTACATGAAGAGGGAGATTGAAGATGCACCATGGGGCTTGGCAAAAGGAGGTCGTTATGACTTCGACAAGAACTGTCGCTAGGAAATGACGGTGACAATAGCCTGACTGAAATGGATTCCAGAGAGAATGGAGGAAAGGGAGGGTAGACAGCTCTGCGAGACAAATGCACCGTAGATTATTTCCGAGGAACTTTGCTGTAAAGGGGAATAGAATGATGGGGCTGTAGGTAGAATTGTGAGGGATTTTTTTCAGATGGGAGAAATTACAACATTTTTGCATGGAATTAGAAATGAGCCATCACAGCCGGAAAATTACATGATGGGGGATGAAGAAGAGACAGTTACAGGAGCGATGTTCCTCAGCAGGCAAGGGGATGCGGTTCAGGGAAGCAGAGGGAGGACTGGCCCGTGACGGGCACGTGGACTGGGGGACAGCAGAGCGTGTGGGTGCAGGTGCACACTCGGGAAGATGTGGCAGAGGGGGCCTGGGACATCATCTGGCATCTGCTTCCAAATTCTCACTCAAAAAAGCAGTGCAGGGGTAGGAGAGTGTGAGAGGGGAGTGATCGGATCGTCTACAGGAGCAGGACGCACAGAGCGGGTTGCTGGGAACCCCGAAGGCCCAGCTGCAGTGAGTGGTGAAGCTCGTGGTGACACCCGTCAGTATGTTTGTCTGGTTTTTTCTCAACCATGTGAACATATGTGTGTGGCCAGGGCCTGTGGATATGAGGGGATTTCACTCCCGTATCATGTTATGTTATGTGGCAGGAGGTTTTGCAGGTCCATAACCAAAAGGAGGTTATCCTGGGTGGGACCGACCTCATCAAGCAAGCGGTCAAAGCAGGCTTAGGCCTTCCTGGGCTCAGAGAGGCTCACCTGCTGGCCCTGAAGAAATAAACCAGTGGGAGTCCTGCAGCTGCAAGAGATGAATTCTGCCAACGACAGCGTGAGCTTAGAGGAGGACTCTGCGTGTTGGTTGACAAGTGTGGTAAGACCCGAGAGGACTTGGCCGAGATGTGCTTGGACCTCCGACCCTTGGAAACTAGCAAATTGATGTTGTTTTAACCCTCAAAGTCTGTGATGATTTATTACTGCAGCACAGAAACTAATAGAAAGAGAGAAAGGCAATGAGTGAAAGGTAGACAAAGACTGATGATAGTGAATTCCAGAAACTACGCTGAGTCAAGAGGGAGGTGGGAAGGTGAGGAAGGTAAGGTGCTGTGAAAGGAGTGGGAAGATTAATACCTTTGCTCTTTCAATACTTGTTGAGTGTCTAAAATGTGCTAGATGCCATGCTAAGAGGGGGCTTCAAGGGAATTAGGGGTCTCTGCTTGGGAGAGGAAGAACTGGCTTAATATGATAATGTGACCATTCTACTGGCTTGAGCGGCAGGCCCCACATGGCTGCGGAGATGTCCCGAAACCCACAGTTTGTGCAGTTTGGAACCACAGAAGATGGAAGTGGGGGTACTAGTTTCCCCAGAGTAGCGGATCCCATGCTGTGGCATTTTATGAGCATTTCATTTTGGCCAGAGCATTAGCAGGTTTTCTGGGCCTCACTGAAGGGCCCGAGGCTCAGTCCGAAAGCCACAGGAAAGCTCAGCTCTTGGAGTTGACGCCCCTACTCTGAGGATAGAAGAGCCAGCAGGGGAAGCATTCCTTGCAAAGGCCCCGAAGCGGGAGACAGCAGGACGCTTCCTCAAAACTGCTGGAATGTGGACCCCAGGGAAAGAGAGGCCTCACGTGGAGCTAGAAAGAACCAGGAGCCTGCCATCGACTTCGTAAACAGAAAGGAGAGGCGCTGTGTATCTGGAGAGGGCAGAGCAGAACTTGCTTCACCGTAGACCAAAGCAGGGTAGGAATCGTGTTCTGAAACTCTTAATTAAAAGACTAAGCTTTAAAGTGATTTTAAATAACACCAAATCCTAAATTGTGCCCTAGTTTTTCCTTTTAGCCCGGTTATTCCCACGTGTAGTTTACAGCACTGCAACTATTTATCTTCAGTAATCTCAAGGGATGTCAGAATTCTCAAAACAAAATTATATTTAATTCAAAGCTATTGCATTACAACCATAATGAGAAAGAGTGGAGAGAGACAGATGACCAAAAAATTTAAATAAACAGAGGCTGTCATAACACTGAAAAGGTTGAAATCATTTGCTCAAATCTCTGGTGAGTAAGTGCACGTCATGAAGTTTCCAACTTCACCGCTGTGCGATTGTTTGCGCACTGCGATGTGGGATTTTATTGTCATTTCATTTTGATGGAAATGCTGTAAAGCAGGCAAGATACTTTTAGCACGGAGAGTCTGCTCTAGCTGCATCGCACTCTCACCCTTTGTTAAACTCCTGCTGTTGTCTTTCAAGAGCTATTCCTTACATAAGAGTCCATCCAGTGTTTGTCTTCACTGTCCGTACAAGCCGGGAGTCCAAGGCAGCAACCAAGACAAAACAGGGAAGATGCTAGAAGAGAAAAAGCAATCGGGCAGCTGCAAGGTCGGTCTGCTCCAAGATATTGTTTTGGAGCAATAAAGAGAGATCTGAATTAATTTATTAATAATAATATTAAGTACAGCAATTATTTTGGAGAATTTGTTATGGATTCTGACCTTTGTGTCTGTATGTTACCTCTAGACACTGAAACAAGACTGAGAGACACATTTCTTTACGTAATTTGAAGAAATTAGTTCTATAAGGTAAACATTGCAAACATGATGTCATCTTCAGTTTTATATGCCAAGAGTTTTTTGTTTGTTGTTTCTAATTTTATTCTTTAATTGACATAATTGTACATATTTATGGGGTATAGAGTAATATTTTGATACATGTATACTCTTCGTAATGATGAAATCAGGATGATTAGCATATCCATCACTGCAAATATTTATCATTTCTTTGAGATGAGAACATTTGAACCCCTCTCTTCCAGCCATTTGAAAATATACAATAAGTTACTGTTAATGACAGACACCTAGCACTGCTACCGAGTAGTAGAACTTGTTCTTATCTAGATGTAATTCTGTATTCATTAACCAACCTCTCCCCAGCCCCCGACCCTTCCCAGCCTCTAGTGACCACGATTCTCTCTCTACTTCTGTGAGTTCGCTTTGGAAGCACATTCTTCCGTTGGCTTCCAGGGCGCCACCGCCTGAGGTTTTCTCTCACCTCCCTGGCATTCCCTCTCAGCTCCTCTTTCTCTGCCTGACCCCTACAGTTCAAGGGCCCAAACTTTCTGCCTATACTCTGTGCCAGGGTGAGCTTCTCCAGTCCTGTGGCTAGAATACCAACTTCATATTGAAACGTGCCTCCAGCTCTGACCTCTCTTCTGAGCTCCAATCCAGTGTCAACATGATTTCTGCCAGCATTATTGGGGTATAATTGACAAACAGAAATCATATATACTTAAGGTATACAACTTGATGTTTTGATATATGCTTACATTGGGAAGTGATTACCACAATCAAGCTAGTTAACTTATCCATCACCAAGTCGTAGTTTTTGTTGGTGGTGGTTTTGTTTTGTTTTGTTTTGTTGGGGAGAATACTTAAGATCTACCATCTTAGCAAATTTCAACTGTACAGTAGAGTAGGGTTAACTAGTCACCATGCTGTACATTAGATCTCTAGAACTTACACATATTGCATAACTGAATCTTTGTGCTCTTGGACCAATATCTCCCAATTCTCTCTCCTCCCAACCCCTGGCAACCACCATTCTACTCTCTGCTTTGATGAGTTTGACTATTTTAGGTTCCACATATAAATGAGATCATGCACTATTTGTCTTTCTGTGTCTGATTTATTTCACTTCGCATAATGCCCTCCAGGTCTATCCACGTTGCTGCAAATGGAAGGGTTTCTTCCTTTTTTAAGGCTGAATAGTATTCCATTATTTACATGTGTACCACGTTTTCTTTATCCATTCATCTGTCCATGAACACTTAGGTAGATTCCATATCTTGGTTATTGTGAATAATGCTGCAATGAACACAGGAGTGAAGATTTCTCTTCAAGGCACTAATTTCATTTCCTTTGGATTATATACAGAAGTGGAATTGCTGAACCATATGATAATTCTATCTTTGGTTTTTTCAGGAATCTCCACAGTGTTTTCCATGATGGCTATCCCAATTTACATTCCCATAACAGTATATAAGGATTCCCTTTCCTCCGTAGCCTTGCCAATGCTATTGTCTCTGGTCTTTTTGGTAATAGCCATTCGAATAGGTGTGAGGTGATATCTCATTGTGGTTAGAATGATTTTTTTTTAATATAAATCTAACTAAGTCATTCTTCAGCTTACGTCTTTCAAAGGCTTCCTATCACATTTAGAATAAAATCCAAACTCCTCACAGGTCCTCAAACACACTCGGATGTAATCTCACACGCCTCACTCCCTTGCCAGCTCCACTTGAGCTATGTTGGCACTTCTGGGCCAATTCCTGTTTTATCTGTGGAAGCGCCACCGGATGCATCAGTCCCTGCCCCCTGGAAAGTGCTCTCTGCAGATCTTCACTCACCACTCAAGTCTCTGCTTACTCGCCACTGCTGCGAAGAGTCCCTGAACACCTCCGCCCATAACAGACCCTCTCACTCACGCTCTCCATACCCTTAATCTGCTTTATTTCTTCACAGAGTTTTATACTACTTAAAAATATTTTTTTAACTTGTTATCTATCTCCCCACCATAAGATAAGATCCCTGATGTCAGGGATGTTGTATTAAGTGCTATATGTTTCATGGATAAAATATCACCTGACACAATAAACATTTGTTGTATAGCATTATCATTTTAGAGATAAGAAACTACAGCTTAAGATGTGTGCGATTGCTTCTGTAACAAATTACCTCCAACTTAGTGGCTTGAAACACTTGTCAGCAGAACTCTGTTCTTTCTGGAGACTTGAGGAGAGAATCCACTTCCTCTCCTTTTCCAGCTTCTAGAGCTGCCTTTATTCCTTAGCTTGTGGCCCTTTCCTCCGTCTTCAAAGCACGTCATTCCAAACTCTGGTTCCAGTGTCCCATCTCCTTTTTCTGACCTTGATTCCTCTTGTGTCCCTCTTATAAAGAACCTGTGATGACATTGAGACCACGTGGATAATCCAGGACATTCTTTCTGTGTCAAGGTCTTTAACTTGATCACATTTGTAATGCAAAGTCCCTTTTGCCATGTAAAGCAACGTATTCACACTTTCCAAGGATGGGGATATGGACATCGCAGGGGTGTGTTGGGGGGGCATTATTCTGTCTTCCATAGGATGTTTCATTAGCTCTCTCAACATCAAATAGTGAGTTCCAAAGATGGGCTTTAAACTTGAGCTTTTATGACAGTGCAAATCCTGTCTATGGTTGGTGCTACCCTTTAAGCCTAGACATACCACACTTATCCCATCCCGGCAAAGCTGAGCAGGATTCCAGGCCAGGAAAGGTTCCAAGACTCCAAGGAAGAAATCCCAGTGTGCAGCAATGGTGGCAGCCTTGCTGTTCTCTTGTCAGGTTCTCTTCTCTATCAACTGTATGTTACAAGAAATCCCTATCCGTGCAGAAAAGAGTTTAATGTATGGAGACTGCTCTAAATGTGCAGATGACACATACTCATAAAGATGCCGTGAGCTTTGCTTAAGCGCGTTACTCTTCTGACTCTGCACTGTATGAAAGAATAATACTGATGGTGCCTACCATTTTCTGAGAACTGTTATTTCTCCGATACATATGCATGTTCATTATCTCATTTAATTCTTACTACAAACACAAATGATAGGTATTATCATTTTTGTTGATAAAGAAATTAATGTTTATAGGTGTTGAGGGAATTACCATACACCTCCAAGCAAAGACAATGGGGTCCAAGAGGCATCTTCCTGCTTCCAAAGCCCATGCTCTTTCCCCAAAACCCAAATACCTTCCAGAGCAAAGGAGAGATTTCCTGCTGAACTCTTTATTCATTACCAATAAATATAAGAAAAAAAATTGAAATGTAGGGTGCTAGTGAATTGCTTTCTAGAATTTTTCTTGTGAACTTCAAAAGAGAGATAGATTTTGCAAATTACAGAATCCTTGACCCCTCACATGGGTTAACACAGTGCTGAGAACATTATAAATACTCAGTAAATACTTGGTGAAGGTTATTGAATAAATTTAGATGCAGATGTGCAACATTTTTCAGAGGATTAGATATTGTTTACATCTTCTATGAGATCACATGGAATTTAGCTGGGGTAAGAGAAGATAAGCCCAGCTAGTATACTAATAGCAGGATTCCTAAATGGAGCAGGGAAGGGATGTTCATCATTGCAGTGTCACACCCTATGGGAATGACAGTTTTTAAACAAGTAGTTGTAGGGTGGTAACCACCATCGTACCAGGTCAAGCTTTGAAATCCTTCAACCCTTACCAAACTAACGTATATTAAATCTCTACAAAGAGACAGGTCCCATGCTGAATTCTAGGGATATAAAGTTGATTAGGAATCAGATCCTGTCCTAAAGAGGGCAAAAACACAATAGTGGAAAAAAGTTATATTAAATAAATGCATTAAAGTATTATAGGGGCTGTATACATTTTACCGTACACAGTAGGAAAGCTCAAAAACAAGATGGTAAATTCTACCTGGTGAGAGGTAGAAGTGGGGTCAGGAAAAGCGTCAGAGAAAGGGAGCCTTTCAGGAACGTTTAGATGTTCTCAAATCTGGGGGAACTGATAGGAGACAGGTGGAGAAATGGGATGTTTCCAGATAGAGGGAATAACATGAGAAACGGGGCAGAGATATTTTATTTCACACATGACCAATCTGGCAAATTATACAAAACACCTGCTAAGAGACGATGTACCGAGGCTATAGGAGAGCTACTAATACAGAAACTGAAAACAGGTTGGTTTAGTGGCTACTTTTCATCATGAGAAAATGACCATCGGGGAAAAACATAATTTGACTTAACACAACAGACATTTATTGGCGCCTTCCACTCCTGCAGTTTGCTCTTGCTTTGGCCTTAGCTGCAGATCACTCCGCCAAATTCCCCAGGTTATACATGCTTCTAGACAAGCACGGGGCAGGATTTCTACTTCAGCAGCTTCAGCACTGCAGCTGGGTGAATGCTCCCTTTTCTATGCCCTTTCAAGGAGTGCAGGACGCTTCCCCCTCTCACTTTTTTACCCTCCTGCAGCAGCCTTCATTTTCTTCCTCCTGTTGTCTCCTCCACACCCCCACCTCCACTCCAGCTCTTCAGTGGAACCTTCCAAGTAGCTAATGTGTACCTAGGTGCCTCGTCTCATGTGAGCCAATAGAACTAATCGAGGTAGGAGTGGAAAAACAAGCAGAGATTTCATCCATCATTAAGCTAAAACAAAACACAGAGTCTCCGGGGGTTTTCTATGTGTGTCTTTCCTATGTTCATAAACCTTAGAAAGGAGAAACATGAGGTAAATAAGTAAAGGATAAGTTCAAGTCTTTGAATTTGGCATACTATTTTATATCTTGTATTTATTTTTGTACCCATCGCTTAATATACACAATGAAAAGTTCACAGTAGGGAAATCCTCTATGAAAGATCACATCAACAGATGATTAACATTCTCACTTGATATGCTTTTACATCTGCACTGCAAGCTTATCCAGGGATAAGTATTCTGAAAATACAGTATTTCAAAGTCTAAATGTCAAAAGTAAGGTCAAAAAAAAAAAAAAGTAAGTTCAAAAATAGCTCACTGGAGTGTTTCCCTCAAGCAAAACAAATCCCCCTCCAAGTCCAACATGTCAGGATTGAGCAAAGTTTAAAACAAGGGCAGAAAACTCTACAATAAATCCCAAAATATTGGCAGGCCTGTAATAGATTTATGACTGGCCACATATTATGAGATTCTATTTTCAGCACATTCCTCCCAAACGACAGGACTTCCTGCATTTGCAAAGAGCTATCCTGGATAGTCATCAAAAAGTAAATATCATGAGTAAAGATGTCCAAAAATAGAAGTATAGTTTTAAAAACACTAATCTTAAAAATAGTTTAAGATATCTGCATTTCACTACCACCCATATTTGCAGATTTCCTTTCTTTCCTATTCAACTCTCAAGCCTCTATATATCTCTGAGAACTATGGTTTCACTTCAATGTAGACATCATCACTGTACTTCAGAGTCAGAAGTGATTTTCAGTATTATTTAGTCCAACTCTTTTATTTCACACATGACCAATTAGGCAAATGGTACAAAGCACTTGCTGAGAGGCAATGTACCGAGGCCGTAGGAGAGATACTAACAGGAATATACATGATCCTTTAATCATTCGGCAAAAATTATTTTATTTTTGCCTTAAAGAAGTTTTACATTTACTTGAGGAGACTGCTAATATATACACATACATTAAAGCAGAGAAAGATAACTGCAAAAAGACCAACCCAAATCAAGTGCAGTATATAGACTGAAGGAAGTTATTTTGGCTGGTGGAATGTTGGAAAGCTATCTCGGGTAATGGGATTTAGACTAGATTTGAAGAACAGATATATTTTTACTAGATATAAGTGCAATAAAAAGTTATTTTCCATAGATGTAATCATGTTAGTAAAGATTCAGATACAGTAAATAACACATGTATCCCAGTTCTAAAACCTGATTTGGTAGAAACAATAGGAGAAGCCATTAAGTCTTCCTAAGGTGGAGAGTTTAGCAGTAAGGATGCTTCTGGCTACAAGAAGTAGACAACCTCAACCTCAACAAACAAGGCAACTTATTATCTCACGTAGAAAAGTCCAGAGGTAGGTACATCCAGAACATATTAGTCCAGTGGCTTATCAAATTCATCAGAGAAACCTGTTTTTTCATTTTTCTTTATTCTTCCATCCTCGTGTTGATGGGTTGAATCTCTCATGTCACCCTGTGTCTTCTGCAGTCTTGCATCGCTTCAGGTACCACAGCATCCTATACAAGAAGAGAGACTTTTTCATGCCCGAGTCTCCTTTTAATAATGAGGAGCCTTTTCCCAGAAGCTCTCCACCTGAACTCTCATTGGCTAGAACTAGACCATATACTCTCCCCTAACGCAATCTCTGACAAGGGTCGAGGATTACCAACACTGACCAGGATGTTACCCTCGAGTAACAGGGGGGGAAGTTAACATCCAAACAAAGCCCGGGCTTTCCTAACAATGAAAAAAGCAGACTAGCTTTTGAGTAGGCATCTCACTTTGTTAAGCAATCACAGCTATTCCTAAACCGTGTTTTGGGAGAAGTTAAAGTAAAGCCCCTCTCTCCCTTTTCAGAACAGTGGCTCTTCCTCCAAGGGCCAAGAAGCTGGTGGCTGGGAGCTTCTCTAGGCAACAGCAGGCCTAGTTTGATAGACAGTGCTTTGGGGTTTGGGCCATGGTCCCTTCCCCTCCTACTCAAGTCACTAGGCAATCAGGTGCAATCAGGAGGACAGGAGCAGAGGAAGGAGGTAGTTCAAGGTTAAAAATCTTTAGAGGGGTTTGGAGATAAAAGTAGGTTCTTTGCCTTCCTGGCGTTGGCAGGTGTAGCCTGTAACGTCATTAACCAATCTTAGGCACTCTGAGGGTGGGACCTTCCCAACTGCATGTCTCTTGCCAGTCATATAATCCTCAACCCATATATTTAAAAAATTTTGCAAATCAATTTATTATTTTCCCAATTACTTTAGTGCATAACATGATGTCAGAATTCTTAATACCTCAGTAAAGGTAATGTTTTGGTTAAAGTAACTGTTGCATCCTGCGTCAAGGGCGTAAAATCCGGGCACCCAAATCAATTTTCATAATCGCATGTTGCTATGTTGTCATTTTAGTAAGGAAATGATTATGATGTTCTGTGAAACCACATCATTTTTTTTTTTCAGCCACTGCTTTTCACTTTATGATAAGAGGAAATTAAGCACAAAAACAAAATGAGTCACTCCATTGCCACCACTTCCCTTTTATCTTCCTTCCTGTTTTCCCATTGGAGGCTACAGCTAAGGTCACTGCCAGGCTCATTAGATTTTCAACTCAGACTCAGATAAAAGCACCGAGGAGTTGTTTTGTCCTTCAGTCGACAAGTACTTATTCCAGACACTGGGCCAGAGAATAAAAAATCCAAATAAGATACATTCATCCAGTCTATACAGGCAGCTAATAAAAATGATGAAATAAAGGGACCTTCATTGGCATGGACAGATGTTTACAATAAAGGAAAATGTACTCGTGTATCTGTAAGTACTGTTTACTTTTTGTTGTGTACATGTGTATATATATATCAATCCATATGTTTTTATTCATTTATCATATATATACATAGATACATTGGAGGTGGGGAGTGCTATCTTAAGCAAACAAAACCACTTGACTGTAGTCACTCTGTCTTCTAACAGCTGGTCCGGGAGTGGTAGGGAGCAGTGTGCAAGGTGGTCACTGCAGAATTCACGCCAGTAGGAGAATAAAGCTCTACACTGCTTCCTTTTGCCTACAGAAGCCAGTACAAGAGGAGTCTTGCCCAAGAGTTTAATCATGTTAAAGGAAAAACTATAATTTCCAAACTTAGTATAGATGACTTTTGCCTAAGATATTTTAACTTTCCAGCAACATACATTATTTGCATAACAAAACCCTAAAAGGATATACTTTCTATCTTCAAGGAGCTCTTCTGGAAGGGAATATATAAATAAAATATTGCCATACAATATTATCAGGGAGATTGTACATATGTATTCATGGGAGCACAGAGGAAGGAGTCACTACCTCTACCGGGATGCACTTAGGAAGGCTTCCCCTAGGAGCTGGTCTTTTAATTGGGTTTTAAAGCAAAGTCTCTCAGAGGGAATAGCATATGTTCAAGCACAAAGAAGCCTGGCAATACAGTATGACGGGACTTCAGATGTGTGTCTGTGGAGACCACATACAGAGGGGAGGGTAAGTGGCAGGAAGGAGAAGGTGTAACAGAAAGTGGGGACCAGATAATAAAAATAGGAGCCATCTCCAAGTATGCAGACTTCATCCTAAAGGGGCATTGGTGAAGAGTCATTGAAGACTGTATAACCTTTAAGAAAAAAGCAAACACAATTTTAAAGGTGTTTCAATGTAAATTTTTTTTTCCTTTTTGTCTTTTTTCGTGTCCGGCAACGGATCGCAACCCTCAGTGTCGCGCCCGTACCGGACCGGGACCGGCAACGGGATCGCAAACCTCGGTGCTGCGCCTGCACCTCGCTCAGCCAGTGAGCGGGAACCGGTCTGTATGTGGGATCCGAACCCTCGGAGGGAGCGCCTCCGCACTTCCCAAGCGGCGCACTGTAGCAGTGCGCCACCGGGCCGGCCCTCAATGTAAATTTTTTATAATCATAGAACAAAGGAGATAGAGAACTAACTCTTTATTCATAACTTGAAGATTTAGATCCTTTAAACTAATTCTTTCAGATTAGAGCAGTGTATCCAATGCGGGCCTCCAAACTGGTGTCAGCCACTAATAAATTTTTCACCAGTCTAAGAGGAAACAAGAGAAACAAGTACAATTTAGTGAGTTTTGTATAAAACTAAATTTATTCAGTACTTCAAAATTTGTCTTTGATGTCTGTCATTAGCAAAACAAAAAGAAAATTGGTAATTCTATGTTGGTGCCCCCTAATTTATTTTTGCTTTCTTGTCCATAAAAGCTTAAGTTCAGGGAACCACTGGACTACAGTTAAGCTTCACTAGCACTGAAAATAGCTAGAAAAAGGAAAATAAACAGAACAAAAACACAGAAAAAAACAAGAGAGAAATCAGACATAGGAAATTCCAGTGGCCTAGGAGAAAATGTGGAGGTAAAAAAGGAAATAAATTTAATAACAAAGCATTTGCAAGGTTGGAATAAATCTTTTATTTTATTTTATTTTATCTCAAGAGAGACAGTACATCCTTTTTAAAACATTTTTATGCCAGATATCTACTTTACACTCTCATATTTTCAGGAGAATCATTTGGGGCTTGAAATACAGGGCATGTATAGAAATTTCTTTCCTTTATGAGAATATGTATCTCCTGCATAGCTGGCTGTAAGGAAAGTCTTCACCAAAAATGAATCTTTATTTTCCTGTTTTTTTAAAGGCTGAGAAACCTTTCTCAGTAGATTGTGTTGACAATTCTAGCAAGGAAGGAATTAGGAACATGTTCTGACTTGTAGAACGCTGGGAGTTTCACTTTGTAATTCATTTTTCCTTTGCGTGATTTTCTTTTTCCAGCGTGTTCTTTCCGCCGTCCTCTGGTCAGTTCGCTTACGGGTATTCCTTCCTACCTGCTGCTTGAGTGGGTGTGTTCTGTCTACCACAGGCTTACAAACTTCTTGAGGCCAGTTACCTGTTCTCTGCTGGTAACCCTGCAGGACACCCAGGTCACAGATTCATTGAAGCTTGTTTACCTTCCTTTCCTTCCCTCAAAGAGCAATAAAGAAAATGAACTTAGCTCCGTAATCCTCAACCCCAAATTATAGAACAAGGCATCCTATTAGTGGTTTTAATTCCCATCCTATCAATCATGTTTTGGCAGGATTCCTCAAAATTAAACATCATAAAGCTAGATTTAATGTGAACTTATTGCCATATAAATGGAAACATCTTTTCATATTTCATTTTCCTTTTGTGTTAGATCATAATAAAAATTAAATCCATCTGCTTCTAGCATGTGATAATGAGTGTTTAATTAGAGACAAGAAGAACAGAAATCAAAAGGGGATATTTGAAGACAGGTTTGAAAATGACAAACAGATAACTAAATCACACTGCATCTTTTAAAGAGCAAACATTAGTGCTTTATAAAATCTACTAGATTTTTTTGTTTCCTCATAAATAATAATAGGAAGATAAAATTTAAAGCTGCATACTCAAGTTTTGAAAATGTTAGTTTTTTGCCAGCTAAGGAAATATTAGGTGTATCTCTGCCACTATTTTACTTCCTTCTTTTCAATAATTATTTTTAACATACAAATAATTTACGAAAATATTTTTACCATCAAAGGTTTAATAAAACCAAAGTATTTTTAGTAAAACATATATCTCTCCTTATTTCTATTCTGTTTTTTCCACTCCCTTGCTTAAAAATAACCACAATAGTAGTTCAGTGCAAATTCTTCCTCTTTGGAGTATATTTTAAACAGCTTACAATGAATCCAATTTCTCAATAACCCAGAGCATGTATTAGAAAGATACAAGGAGGCTTGCATTGGAAAAATATACCACTACCACCATCTCTTAAGTTAGGATTAATAATAATGAATTCTTACAATGTGGTATGTGCAGTGCTAAAAAATTTACACATACATACACACATAAACACAGAAGTACATAATCTCATTTATTCTTCATAGTAACAGTATGATAGGTGCTTTTAATGTCCCTGTATTAAAGATGAAGAAACTGAGGCTTATTAAATGGCGGCACTTGGTTAGCAAGAGGCAAAGTCAGAAATGAAATTCAGGTTATCTCTCTAACTCAGAAATTCACAGACTAATAGCCCGAATAATGTAAAACATGTGGGCAGACTGGTCGCCTTATAATATCATGATCACTCAAACTCAGAATGACGTCCAACGCTGTCTTGCGATTTCTCTAGTGAGCAAACACTCCCACTCTTTGCAAAGGCCATTTCATACTTCTTCAATGCCTGGCTCGTGGGAGCTGCTCAATAAATACATGTTTGATAATAATAATAATAGCAAACACTTACAGAAGACCATACACAAAGCACTTCTCTAACCTTTATATACTTTTACTCATTTAATTCTCATCACAAATCTATAAGGTAGTTATTATTGCTATCTCCACTTTACAAATGAGGAAACTGAGGCAAAAAGAGGTTAGGTTACTTATCCTGGGTCACACAGGTAGTGAGTGGCAGAATTAGACTTCAAGCCAGGCAGTCCATAGCCTAAATAAATAAATGAATGGATAAACCAGAGTGATTGTTGTCAACATAAATCAACATAAGTCAGGGATTATGACTCTTTTGTTCTGTACGTGGCCTGTACTAGGTACTTGACAAAACCTCGTTGAAAGTAAGAATGAATAAATAAATGAATAAACAGCTCAATCAAAAGCATTACATCTTCACAACAAATTCACATAATATTTTGTGTGACTATGAAAGATTGCCAGATAAATCTGCCAAGCACTAATTTAATAACCAATACACATAGAAACAATATCCACCAGGTCTCTACAGAGCTAAGATTGAATGTGGTTATCAAGTCAAAGATGTAATTAACACAAAGCAGATATGCCTCCTCTTTTCTTTCTCACCATATGAAAAGTGGCAACTATAGTGTTATCCGATAAACTTGTGGTAACAGCACACCCCCTCTTCTTTGAGAAAGGTCTCCCGCATAGCACAGTGCACTGTCACAGGCTCAATCAAGGGACCATGTCAGGTCAATCAGAGTCACCCATCCCTCAAGCAACAGTGTTTTGTTCAGAAAAGAGCACAGGAAGGAAGGAAGGAAGGAAGGAAGGAAGGAAGGAAGGAAGGAAGGAAGGAAGGAAGGAAGGAAGGAAGGAAGGAA
>NW_007726479.1:700232-706800 GCF_000696425.1 Galeopterus variegatus
AAGAAAGAAAGAAAGAAAGAAAGAAAGAAAGAAAGAAAGAAAGAAAGAAAGAAAGAAAGAAAGAAAGAAAGAAAGAAAGAAAGAAAGAAAGAACCACAACAATTCTTTGGACTTTCAGAAGGAAAGAACAAACCTAAGGATAGGAGAGATGGAGAGAAGGAAGGAAGAGGGTTTGGGGAGCCAGTGGTCAAGTAAAGGGCATAAAGAAAAAATCATGATTTGTAATAATGAATATGCTAATAATAATAAACATAAATACATTTTTTAAAAAAGAAAAAATAACTAAATAAATAAATTTAAGGCTGGTTAATGGCCAACTTCCCAAGTCTCATGGAGGAAGCCTCTCTATATTACAAGAAAAAAGAAGCCAACACACTAACATCAACAGAAATAAGCAGAGATGAGAAACAGAGAGAAACCTCCAATATCATTTAAGCTCTTGTATCCAACTATGCGTGAAGTCAGATGTATCCCATACTTCTCAGGTACGCAGGGCAAACAAATTTTTTTGTCATAAAGTTTATTTGAGAATGTCTTTCTGCCACTCACAGCCATGTTCCCAGATTCACACATCTTCCCCAAAACTAGCATGTTGAAAACACAAAGCCCTGGAGAGATCTGTTTCAAGATCTACGGATAATTTAAAGGTTATTGGTTTGGCTCAGGCTTATGGTGAACTTACACACGGTGTAAATACAGAACAGTCATAATTATAAATCATATCAGGCCAGGGAAGGTGGAATATCCTGAGAAAGGAAGCAAAAAGGAAGAAAGTACCCCTTGCAGAGAAGCTTCTGTCCACCCTTCCACTGAGGGCTGCTATTCCAGGTGAGGACCCTGGGAAAATACTGTGTTTCCTGCATGTGCAAGTGAGAATTCCCATCAGATCAGGCCGAGCTTCCTCTAGAGAGGACTACAGGGTCTCTGTCTGTTTCAACCTAAGTCTGGATTATCGCTATTTTGAACCTCAAGAACAGATAATCCTACTATCATCTGACTCTTTTATAGTTCTTGTAACAGTTGACATTTCACATCTGTTTGTGTGATGGGATTAACTTTGGAGTTATGCACCAAGGTTTGTATCCTTGTTACACAGTGTTCCTCGGAGCCTTGGGAGAAGAGAGGCAGGACAATACAGAGACAGCAAAGAGGTTCGATGAACAGCTGCATAGATTTTTTAACTCAGCAGAAACAACTGTCTGAAAGCTGAGTGTGGGCTTATCTATAAGTATGGGGGTTTGATATAGAGTTCTGTGTGTGTGTTTTCATTTTTTTATTCCAAGAGCTTGATTTTCCAAAGAAAAAGGACTTAGGTCATCAATTGATAACAGTTAGAGAGAACTTACTATGAGACCAGCACTATTCTTCTCGTTTGAACTAATTTTGCTTTATTTTATTATTCTCTTCATTTTTGGGGATGAGAAATCTCGGAGGTGAGACTACTTGATCAAGTTTGCCACGGCTTTGTAACACGAGCATTATCTACCGCTGCTTTTCCCTCTGCCTTTCACAGAGCCTCACACTGCTTAACAGTCTTGGGTGTCTCCATTCAGCTTTCTCCTCTTTTGTATATTAACAATTTCAAACCTCTATATAAAATTTTTTTAAATATTTATTTACAGATTTGCGTGATACCTCTACTCTACACTTAGCCATTTTATTCTACTTCCTTGGAGATTCCTTGGCATGGTCCATGCCATGGCAGGATCCTAAAGGAGTCAGCTTGGGCTGCCCTCTCCGAGTTGGCAAGGCCACTGGAGGGAGAACTGTTGGCAAGGCCACAGCTACGAGCACTTGCTACAACCATAAGGGTTCCTGCCTCGGCTTCATGGCTTTTGCCTTCTCTTTTGATATTTTGGCTAGTGTGGCAGTTCTCTGAATTCCCAAAAGATTATAAAAATAACACAAATGATTTTGCAGTCATAGAGGATCTGAGTAAATTGGACAATTTAAAATTATCCCCTTATGATAAATTGACCACACCAACATATGTTCCAAAAGCACCGCTCATGACTAAATATGAGCTGCAGCCTAAACACGTGAAGTTATTTCAAAAAGGAAATTTCCATCCTCTCCTGACCATCTGGGTAAATGGATATATGGGATACAAAATGGCAAAAGGAAAAATTTGGTATCCCCCTAGGTGACATCCAAAATATGATGTAAGTTGGCAAACATCATTTACTGGAGATTATATTAATGGCAAGAGAATGGTTGGTATTAATGGGAAATTATATGATTGGGATAAATTAAGTATATAGGAATGAAACTGTAGAATTCCCTTTACTTGGTGGTGTCCAGTTTTAAATAAATCATTAAGAATCAGGTGTTGGGATAAAAATATATGCTGTAAAATTATTAAACCTGCAAAATTAGATCCTAGAAAAATAAGAGAGTGCAACTGGTTTTGTGAGGGATGGTGCTGTACACAATGACACTTTCACATTTAGATCAAGATTACAGGGCCACAGCCAATGCATAACCTTAAAATGTGCATGATAATGCTGCTCAAATATCCACTGTTCTTTTTCCATATGAACAGTAGGTTCATTCCATTAGAACATAAAATCATTAGACCCCCATTAGAATTTAAATGTTAACATTTTCCCTTTTAGCAAAGTTGTATTTACATTTAAGAATAGATATAGGTTATCTAACACTTTGTAACCAAAATAGCTACCACCCTGTTAATAGGGTGGATATTGACCACAGCTTGCTAACAGAAAAAGGTCACAAGATAACATCGAGACAATGAAAGGACGGTTTCAATCTGATAACCTGATTCCAGGAAAAAGAAGCACAAGTTGATCACCTGAGACATACTGACAAAAGGAAAGGACTGGCTGACCTCTAAAAAAGTTTCCTCCCTGCTTTTTGGACTATTGATTTAAGCTTGCTGATACAATAAAAATAGTACTCAAACCCCTCCTGCAGAGAAAAATCTAAATAAAAGGCATTGTCTCATTGAGGTCTCCGTCTGTGTTTGTTATTTTCGCCGACCCTCTCCATCCCTTTTCGGGTACCCACCCCTCACTGAAGCTGGACTTCGGCAATTCCTCGATGTTATCTTCCATTTATTTTATAGAATTTAAAATTTTTTAATGAACATTTTCCATTTCCAAGAGCTCTCTTTTGCCTGCTGAATTTCATTTTTAATGGCATCCTTAATCCCTGTGAAGATACTAATTAGAATTTATTCATTTCTCTCTTTTTTTACAAGACCGGCAATGTAACTTTTTTTCACATTTTCATTTGAAAATATAAACAATAATTTAAAAATAGAAACAGGAAACAGGAGAGTGACATCACCAAGGTGGGAGAATACATGATTCCGGCGTCACTCTCCTCAACAAAAGATCAACTATCAACTATGAAAACACAAAAACTTCCATCCTGTAATCACAGAAACTTGGAGGAAGAGGCAGAGAGACTCACTGAGTCCATAAAAGTGTGGAAAGCTGCTGAGAGTGGGAAGAGGTACCACCCTGATTAGACCCAGCCCCAGCTGTTCCCTGGGCCGGAGGGCACACCATATGGACGAGCTACCTGGAGATGGCAAAGCCACTGCAATACCATTTGTTTGAAGCTACTTGGAGTCTGCAGGGAAAAAAGGGTGCCATCACCACTGGCAAAAAAAAAAAAAAAAGAAAGAAAGAAAAAAGAATTACTTCGGAGTACACCATCCCATCTTCCAAGCCAGCAAAGCTATTTGAAAGCCTCCCTGGCTCCTGTAAAGGAGGGAGGGACTGCAGCTGACAGGAGGAAGGATTTTCTCACCTTTGGGTGCGGGGCCTGCCCCATGGGAAAGGTTCACAGTGCAGGGAGTGGGGGCCAATCCATCAGGTTGCATCAAGAAGCAGCACAGGCAGCTGATCTGCCTTCCTATGGCAAGGGCATCCCACAGTGGAGACCAATCAGTGTGATATAACTGCAGAGGACATGGTTTGTGGGAAAGGCTCAGTCCCCAGCTGGAATTTCCACACAGCCCATTTGCATCTGTGGCGGCACCACATGACCCAGAAGTGACTAAAAGGCCAACAATTAAAGTCTGATCCACACAAAAAGTTTTTCTCAGTCTGATAAACAACAGTAAGGCAGCAATTTAGCTCAGACACAGAGTTCAAGTTCCAAAGAACTATATGTGAACAAATTAGAAAACCGAGAAGAAACAGACACACATGTAACTTAACCAAGGTTGAATAGTGAAGAATTAGAAAACCTAAACAGACCAATAATGAATAATGAGATTGAAGCAGTAATAAAAAGTCTTCCAACAAAGAAAACCACAGGACCAGACAGCTTCACTACTGAATGCTATGAAACATTCAAAGAAGAACTAATACCAATTCTTCTCAAATTCTTTTGAAAAATTGAAGAGTGAATACTTCCTCACTCATTCTGTGATGCCAGCATTACCTTCATAAGAAAACCAGAAAAAAACACAACAAAAAAAGGAAACTACAGACTAATATCCCTAACGAACACAGATGTGAAAATCCTCAACAAAATACTTGTGAACAGAATCCAACAATATATTACAAAGATCATTCACCATGATCAAATGGGATTCATCCCAGGGATACAAGGATGGTTCAACATATGAAAATTCATAAATGTGATATATCGCATCAACATAAAGCAGGGGGAAAAAACATACAATCATTTGAAGAGATGCAGAAAAAACATTGGCTAAAATCCAACAACTCATCATGACAAAAACAATAAATTAGGTATAGAAGAAATGTACCTCAACACAATAAAGGCCATTTATGACAAACCCACAGCTAAAAATAATACTGAATGGAAAAAAAAATAGAGGCTTTTCCTCTAAGATCTGGAACAAGACAAGGCTACCCACTTTCACCACTCTTATTCAATATAGTATGGGAAGTTCTAGCCAGTGTAATAAGGCAAGAGAAAGCAATAAAGAGCACTCAAATTGGAAAGGAGGAAGTCAAACTATTCCCACTTGCAGATAACATGATCATATAAATAGAAAACCCTAAGGACTCCAGAAAATTACTTGAACTAATAAATGAATTAAGTAAAGTGGCAGGATACAAAATCAACATACAAAATCAATAACATTTCTATATGCAATATTGAAATATCTGTAGACAAAATCAAGAAAGTAATCCCTTTCACAATAGCTACCAAAAAAATGAAATACCTAAAAATAAATTTAACCAAGGAGTTAAAAGATCTCTACGGCAAAAACTATGAAACATTGGTGGAAGAAATTAAACAATACAAAAATAAATGGAGGCCGCACTCTCCCGAGTGAGCCACTGGGTCCGCCCACTGGTCATCTTTTAAAAAAAAAAAATGTTGGAGGAGACAGCGCGATCCTGAGAAGTGTGCGCTATGATACCAGAATACTAATTGCATTTCCAAGAGCAACAAAAAATGAATAATTCTTTCAACAACGATCCTACAATGAAAAACAAGCAACAACAGGTTCGAGGTTTTAGGGCCGACACAAAAGAAGACTCCTGAGAGCACCCAAGCCCTGCTGCAGGAACAAGCGAGCAGCCCAGACAACAAAGGCCAAGTAAAGCAGCTGAGACGACACAGAAACGGAGTGAAACGCGCCGGACCGGCCCAACTCTGCGAGCTCTGTGAGTCACCCCCAGCCCAGCCCCACTTGCGGGGCGAAGCCCGACTGCTCCCCCCCCGCCCCCCTGGCTCCCACCTACCACACCAGGCTAGGCACCCACAACAGAGCTGCCTCCATTTTATTGGGTGGGGGCAGAGATGGCCGGCTTAGTGAGGGCAGGCCACCCATCTCTGCTTGGCCCGACTCCGCACTGAGACGTGCCATTTGCTTACCTCGACGCGGGGCACCCCGGGGCCTGTGGACTGGCCTACAATCACACGCTCCCCGCGGATCTCAGACGGGGCTGGTAGCGTGGGGAGCCCCCGGCCAGCGTCGGGGGGGCAGGGAAGAGGAACCCACCCAGATCGTCTCTCCGCCACACCCTGGGCGTCGGCCCCAGGTAAACTCCCTGTATCCGGGAGGCAGATTCCATCTCTGGGGGCCTCAGTTTGGAAGAACCCGAGAGGGGTACCCGGAGACCCCTCGAGCTACGTTGAAGTTTACTAGTCAGCTCTCCAAAAGTGCCGACCCGTGCGGGGGGGATTCAAAGATGAATTGTGTGCTGAGGGAACCCTCCCCCGAGGAGTTCACTCCCGGCAGTCAGAGAGTCAGGACACCTGCTGGGCAGGCGGGGCAGGGCACAACTTTGATGACTCAACTGAAAGTCAAGGTTTGTAGAAGACACGCCTCAGCCCTGTCCTGAGCACACAGAGTGGGGAGGGGCCCGGCAAAAGGAGGCAGAATCTCAGAAATAAATAAAGAAAGAAATAACAATTACACACCGTGCGGGAATGCTTCGCAAGGCTCAATAGCCCCATCTAGTGTTCACAGAGTGTGAAAACGCCCTGATAGCGAGGGGCAGAATGTACACACCTTACGAGGCTTGAATCAGAGGTCCAAGATTCGAGTGAAAATCCCTGCCAAAATGAACAAACACCCAAAAAGAGATACCCAAAATGCAAAAAACCAAGA
>NW_007726479.1:707851-708051 GCF_000696425.1 Galeopterus variegatus
TATATACAAATACTATTTAAACATAGGACTGTAAATAGATTTTTAGGTGGCTGTGGTTATTATCCAAGTAGAAAATGGAGGTGGTCGTCATACTATGCATATTTTTTCAATGGCCACAGGGTTGTTGAAATGACAATTTATTGGCGTGGTCCACGCCATGGCAGGATCCTAAAGGAGTCAGCTTGGGCTGCCCTCTCCGA
>NW_007726480.1:0-7653 GCF_000696425.1 Galeopterus variegatus
AATAATCATATACATTGTATATTGACAAAATAAAAATTTAATGAAAAAAAAATTAAAAAAATAAAATAAAATAAAATGTAGATTCCCGGGTCCCATACCAGAGCTATTGAAGCAGGCTCCTTGGAGCTGAGGCCTAGAAACCTGAATTTATAAAAAGCTGCTCAGATGTACATACTAAATGTGAGAAGCGCTCAGCAAGATGATCTCTGAGGTTCTTTGCATCTCAAGAGCCTGTGACGTCACTACTGACCAAATGAATTGTTTTTCCTTTGCATTTATTAGTGCAGAACTTGGGTGTTTTGACTTTTGTATTCCACACCTCAAAGTCTGTTAGTTAAAATGTGTATGCTTAAAGAAAGAAAGATCCCTTCGTTGAGTCTGCTTTCCACATTTATAGTCTCTGGCCTGCAACATGTGTCCAGTTGAAGATGGGGCAAGTTGTAGTTGAGCTACAAACACCAAATCCCCTGCTTTTTTCCCCAGTATTCACAGGAAATGTCAAGTAGAACTTTCAAGCTTACCACCATGTGGCTGTTCTGTTTCCTTTTCTTGAAGCTAGGAGGATCCCACATATACATTATGGAATCACACTTTGGAAGGCTTTGGGAAGTAATTTCTCTCTTTGTTTTAACACCTACATATTAAGAATGGTGGTTTAAATATTTGTCAGAGGAAAATGGAAGGTGTATATTCTTGTCCTGTAGTGGAAAAGGAGATAACCCTGCAGGTATGGAGGGTGGGGTCCAAGGCTCTGGCAGGAGGCTTACACTCTGGGAAGAGTGATGCCTCCACCCTAGGGAGTTTGGGGGATAAGGAAAGAAGTGGCCAGCTGGGGACTTCCTGTGAGAAAACCTGGCTAATAGGCTCTAGGAGCAGTGATATCTGACAATATATTTTGAGTTTTTGTTTTCTGCATTGTAATCCCTTTTAATCTCAAGACTTCAGTAAAGTTGTGTCATCATGACAGCCTGGAGTTAGCTACACTGTGGAGCCATGCCTGTCGTGAGCTTGACAGCATTGTGACAGCACTGTTACAAACTGCAAGGGGTGGCAGCAGAAGAATGGGAAAAGGGCTCCAGAGGGGGAGAAACCCCCTTGTGGGATCTCAGACATATCAGGAGAAGGGGTCCACACAGGCTGGACTTTCTGCAGCAAGGCAAAGGGGGAACTGAGCTAGTTGGGTGGGAAGGTTGGCCACCCTCCTGCCACCATCACCAAGACTGGAGAACTTGGGCGTCTTCAGCTGCACCTTGTTCGAGTTCCAAAACAGCTTCACTTCTGCCTAGAAGCTTATAAAATCCTCAAGACCATTTTCACCATCTTTTGGTCATCGCCCCTTTCCTTGGATTTCATAAGAAACAATCTCAGCCATTTCCCACCCCATTTTTCTAACCCTCAGAGCACGGTCCAAAGGCTCTAAAAGGAATGACTGCAACGCCAGTCTCTTTCTCCTCCTCTAATTCCTAACCTCCCCTAGGCTTATGCAAAACTCCTCCTCCTCTCATGGTTACACAACAAAAGTTCTTGTACACATGAATGGATCCAACTGTTTCTCATCACCTGCTCTCAAATGGAGTCTTCTTGATGGTATCAAGAATCCTTACGGCAGCTTGTCCTTTGTCACGCTTTTACGTAGGGTACACCTCTCTGCCTTGGGCATGTGCAAGAAGAGCAGGTCCTCGCAGGGCATTTTTGAGGCATATCACGGGGACCCACTCTGTCAATCACCTGTCCCGGTATTTGAATATTCCCCTCCCCAGTTGCTCTTCATCTCACTACCAGGCAGCTGTTTTCCAATGTGTCCAGTCCTCCAGCACCACTGGGACCCCAACCTCGAGCTCCCCAGCATCCTGAGGCCAGTCAATCTCATCAAGCCTCTCCCCACTCAACCCTTGGTCACCTCCTTAGATGCAAGTCCCCACCTCCTCTCTCTTCTCACATCCTCGTATCCCCATTCTGCTCTGGATTTCCTCCCCAATGACCCTTACCTTTCCCCCATGTCTTCTGGAAATCCTAATTCATCATAAATAAATTCTGTCATGTTCTTAACTATTAACCCATTCATTTGGTCAATCAACAATATTTTTTTTAAAGAGTCTGTAGGGGGCTGGCCAGTTAGCTCAGTTGGTTAGTGCCTGGTGTTGATAATACCAAGGTCCAGAGTTCAATCCCTGTACTGGCCAGTCACCAATAGTAATAATAATAATAATAAATAATAATAATAATAATCATTTAATTAAAAATAAAAGTGAAAAAGAGTCCATAACGTATCAGGCATTGTTCTGTGTACTGAGAGTACAGTGGTGAATAAGATAAACACATCCTAGTGGGAGACAAAGAAATAAATGAGTAAACAAGTAAGTCAATAAATAAACAAGACACTTTCAGGTAGTGACAAGTACTTCGATAATGAAATAGTGTGACTGGAGGCACAGAAAGGTGCTGCTTTAGGTAACATGATTGGAGAAGGTCTCTCTGAGAACATGATATTTGTTAAAGGTCTCAGTGATGGGAAGAACCCAGCCACAGGGCAGTTCCAGGTGGGGTAACAATTCTACAGACTGGTAACTCTGTAGACTTATGACCCCCAGCACTGCATGTGCCCTAAGAAACTTCCAGCAATCCTTGTATGCATCTGGTCAGCCCTCACTGTGTTGCTCCTTCCAGAACTTTTTCACCCTCTTCAAGATCATACCCCATTCCTGCCTTCTCACTCAACAACCGTTCGCCTTTTACTCCACAGAGAAACTGGAGAGTGTCAGAGGAGAAATTCCTCAATATTCCACCTCCCTGTCCTGCAGGTTTTACTCCTCTGAACTCATATTTTTTCCTCCCTTCCCATTTCAGAAGTGTCCCTCCTGCTCTATATCCATATGTTCTGGATCCGCTTCTTCCCACGTCCTCGAAGCTGTCACCAGCCTTCTATAATTTCAACTTCTCCCTCTGTACTGGCATCTTCCATTCAGCATAAAAGAAATGCTCAAGTCTCTCTCTTCCTAGGAGAAATACTTTCTTCATTTTAATGAACTGCTGGTGGTCACGTAAGTTGGTTAATATAAAAATAATGGTAATAAGAAGTTCAACAAGCATTGTGCAATACATTTCAAAAGACAGACTTTTGCATTAATTTTGATTCAGTAATTCCTCTTCTAGAATTTATCAGGGATGTGCTCAAAGCATAGTTACAAAGAGAGACACTCTAGTGCTGTTTATAATATTGAAAAATTATAAAATCATTATGTTCAATAATGGGAAAATATTTAAATAAAATATATGACGTATAATAGAACACTATCTGCTGCAATTAAACCTCATGTAGAAAAAATACTTATGACACGGAAAATTACTCGTTATGTAGAAATGCAAAAAGTAGTCTATGAAATGATATGAAAACTATGATACTATTCTGAAAGTATATTCATGCTTTTAGGAAGACTATAAATAAGGGATGGCCCATTAGCTCAGTTGGTTATAACCCCGAGGTCATGGGTTCTGATCCCGATACTGGCCAGCAAGAAAAAAAAAAGAAAAAAAAAGACTATAAGTATCTTGTCTATACCAAAATATTAACAGTGATTATCTAGAGGAGAAGAGATTATATGAAATCATTTATACTTTCATGCTTATCTGTGTATTCTAAATTTTCTATTTTAAGGATATATGGTTTAGTAATAAGAAATAAATTTATTTCTCATTCTTTGTTCCTGAATATCACTCACTTTTCTTCTTTCAGGCATAAATTTCTTCAAAGAATAGCCTTTCTTCACATGTCCACTTCCTCTCTTTCCTTTTTCTTCTCAACCCACGGCAATCTGCCTTCTGACTCTATCACCCCCCGACCTTCGAGTTGCAAATTCAAGATTCCCTTTGCTATCCACATTTTCTTTCACTTCTCTGCAGCGTTTAATGCCATTATCTATTTCCTCAAAATTCAATCCTCCCTGGATACTGTGACAGGTCCTTTTAATCTGGCCATTACTCATTAGTCTCTTTTTAAGGTTTCTTTTTAGATATCTGCCTCTTAAATTTTAGTGTTTCTCAGAGTTCCATCCTTGGTCTATTCTTTATACTTCTAGGTAAAGTCAAAGGCACACAGTTTACAATCCCAGCCATGTGCTTCCAGGTGATGGCAAAATCCCATTGTACACAGCTGTCTACCAGATAGCTCCACCAGGAGATCCTACACACTCATTAAAATCAACATGTCCCCAACTGACCTCACTATCTTTCCAAAAGCTTGTTCCTTCTCCTATATTCGTTATTTCGGATAATGGCCTACCATCCAGTCATTCAAATAGAAAATCTGTAAGTGGTCTCAGATCACCCCCTTTCCCTCATTTCCCCAATCCCACATACATTGATCTATTTTTTAAAAATGGGTGTTCCAAACCATCATCTTTCGAGATGCCTATTCCATCTGTCTTCTCTCTCAGTAAATGACCTTTCCTCTTACTTCACAGAAAAAATTAAAACCAACAGGCGAGAATTCCCTAATCTTCCATGCATGATATACTGTGCTAGAAGCTAATGATACAAAGATGAAAAAGCAGCATGGTCTCTGGAGTTTTCAGTCTAGTGCACTTTGGTGATTTGTTTGGACATTGGGAGAAAGAGATTTTTTTTCTCCCAACTAGTGTACATTATGTTAATATTTAGATAAGACTTAGTGTGCAACCTGTTAGGCCGGATCTAACAATAAGTTTGAATTGCATGATTGAAAATGTCTAAAAGTGAAAGCAATAAAATTTAGCACAGATATGTGGAAACGTTTATAATAAAATATGAATCCAAACTGTCCACAGCTTGTGACTTAAAACAGCTGCCCCCTTTCTTTGGGTCCATTCATCTGAAAAAACACATTAGCAAATCTGGGAGCAGTCTGTCTTCTGTGAAGGCGTGAGCACAAACATCACAAGCACCATTGCTACGAGGAAAGTAGGAATAGAGTTCAGTGATCACACAGAAGAAGATCCTATGGGAAAGCCCCACAGAGAAGACAGCATTTGAGTTGGAACTTGAAAGACATCTGTCACCATTTTTTATGTAAATCATTTTATATTCCAAAAAAAAGGGTTAATGTACTTTCAAAAACAAATACAGAACTTCTACTTCCAGAAAAAGATGGGGTAGATGCACTTTGCCCTATTCCTCTCACCACGCACAACTAAAAACCTGGACATCACATATAAAATATACAAATACTCTGAAAGGTGGAGAGAAAAGGGCAGCCTGACTGGAGACCTCGGGACTTGAGGAGTGAGCTCCCTGGGTTTTGTTTCTGCCTCATGTATTGCAGGCTGGATACCAGAGAAGCTGGTAACACAGAAACACCAACACGAAGAGAAAACAAAAACAAAAGTCAAGAAAAACCTGCTATTTCTAGCCAAAGGACCTGGAAAGGAGTAGCAAGAAAGAAAACTTTAAGACAAATAACAAATCTACTCCAGCCAAACATCATGGATAAAACTGTGGCTCCACCCTCACTCCCATCAATAAAGGCTGATTGGAGAGCCTAGACCGCCACCTTTGTCAAGCTCATAGTAATAAAACACCTGCTGGGGACATGTTAGAGGAAGCCTAGTGGGGTGTCAAGACCTCCTTCACTGCCCAGGGGTAATGAGGGCCCCTTGCCGTGGTCTCATTAGGGGATATGTGGGGAGCAGTGACAAGGCATCCTTGTGCCTCTCATCGTATCAGTAGAAGCCTAGTAAGTGCCCCTAGTAAGGGGCACTTCTGCTCAGCAGTAACAAGGAGGTGTTCCAGGTATCAAGAAAGGCTGAGTGGAAAACCTGAACTTCATTGCCCACCTGGCAGTAATGAGGTACCACCTCCCTTCCCCCACCTTAACCATCAGAGCAGTGTCAGAGGAGATCTGTTAAACAGAAGATTTAAATAAGGTCTGGAGTGTCATAACATAATACACAAAATGTCTAGGTTTCAATAGAAAATCACTCTTCATACCAAGAACCAGGAAGATCTCAACTTAAATAAGAAGAAATAATCAAAGTATGCCAACATCAACATGACACAATGTCAGAATTATCTTACAAGGATTTTAAAACAGCCATCATAAAAATGCTTCAATGAGCAATTATAAACATGCTTGAATCAAATGAAAAAATAGAAAGTCTGAGCAAAGAAATAAAAGCTGTAAAGAAGAACCAAAGGGAAATTTTAAAACCTAAAATACAATAACCAGATGAAAAACTCAGTGGATGAGCTCAACAGCAGAACAGAGGGACAGAGGAAAGAACCAGTGAACTGGAAGGTAGAATAATAGAAATTCCCCAGTGAACCTCTGTGAAAATATTAAAAGATTTGGGTCATCAAAGTCCCAGGAGATGAGAAGGGGGCAGCAGGTGACTGGAAAAGTATTTGAAGAAATAATGGCTGAAATTTCCTCAAATGTGGCAGCAAAAGACATAAACCTTCAGATTCAAGAAGCCAAGAGAACCTCAAATATGATAAACCCAAAGAAATCCACACTGAGGCACATCACAGTCAAACTTCTGAAAACTAAAGAAAAAAGAAAAAATTTTAAAGCAACGAGAGAAGAATATACCTGACTTATAAGACAAAAATTATTTAAATGGCAGCAGATTTCTCATCAGAAACCATGGAGGCCAGAAGGACACGACGCGGCACTGTTCAAGTCCTGAAAGAAAAGAATCCTGTATCCAGTTGTATTAGTTTCCTGTTGCTTATAACAGAACCCCTGAAACTAAGTTACTTATAAAGACACAGACTTATTTCTTACAGTTTTGGAGGCTTGGAAGTCCAAGATCCAGGGGGTGCATCTGGTGAGGGCTTTCTTCTTGGTGAAAGGCTGAGTGAGTGAGAGTGTGTCCACATGCTTTCTTCCTCTCCTTATAAAGCCACCAGTCTATTCCTTGATAACCCATTAGATCATTAACTCATTAATCCATGAATAAATTAATCCATTCATGAGGTCACAGTCCTTACAATCCAATCACCTCTTAAAGGTCCCACCTTTCAAATACCATATTGGGGATTAAGCTCCAACACGAGCTTTGGAGGGGACAAGCGTGCAAACCATAGCACCAGTGAAAATATCCTTTAGGAACAAAAGGGAAATCAAGACACCCCCATATGAAAGAAAACTAAGAGAACTTGAAAAGAGAGCTTTGAAAGGAAGGCTAAAGAAAGTTCTCCTAAAAGAAAAAGAAGTAATAAAATAAAAATAAAGAAGGGAAGTTATAAAAGAAAAAAATTTTGGCACTCCAGAAAGGAAAAAAGTAAAACAAGAAAGTAAAACTATGGGCAAATAAAATAGAGTTTCCTCCTCTGGAATTTTCTAAGTTGGAAGCAAAAATTATAACTATGTCTGATGTAGCTCTAATGTATGTAGAGGAAATATTTAAGACAATTATCCTGTAATGGGGGAGGTTAAATATTTGTACACTTCACTCAAACTGGTAAAATATTGACACTAGTAGACTGTGTTAAGTTATATACAGTACAAGAGACATTTTTGTAGTGATGGAATAATCTATATTTTGATTGCAATGATGGTTACATAAATATACACATGTGGTTAAATGACGTAGAACTACACACACACACACACACACACACACACACACACACACACACACTCTCTCTCTCTCTCTCTCTCTCTCTCTCTCTCTCTCT
>NW_007726480.1:8653-48793 GCF_000696425.1 Galeopterus variegatus
TACACACACACACACACACACACACACACACACACACACACACACTGTCTCAGTGTTAATTTCCTGTTTTTGATACTGGACTATAGTTACAAAAGATGTAGCCATTGAGGGAAACCAAGTGAAGGGTACATGGACTTCTCTGTACTGTCATTGCAACTTCCTGTGAATTTATAATTATTTCAAAATAAAGTTTTTTTAAAAAAGTGAATATAGTACACCACGACAAAATATGAATGGAAGGCAGTAGATGTTCTTAAAAATGAGAAGGTAATATCTTAATCAGGTCTTCTTTGGTTGCAAGTGACAGAAACCTGAATCCTAACAGTTCAAACAAACTAGAAGTTTATTGACTCACATAACGGCACCACTTAGTTTTTGTTTTGTTTGGTTTTGTGGGTGGCTGGCTGGTGTATTGGTGTTTTAACTCTGCATTCTAATCGACTGAGCTAACTGGCCAGCTCTGCCTTGCTTGGTTTTGCTTCTGCCTGTGGATTGGTCTCATTTTACCCTGCAGTAGCAAGCCTCCCCCGAGAAACATGACTAAAGAGTAACAATCGTAGAGCTCAAGGTCCAGGGAACAAAGGAGTCTCTTTATCTCTCCTAGTACCCAAATGTAACACCCCAGGGAAGGACTCCGACTTTCTGGCTTGGTCACAGGCTTAGCCCTGGGCCAGTCATTGTGGCTTGAAGGTGGGATGTCGCGACCAACACCCTGTCCTGCTTCCCCTCCCACCAAGTGGAGTTGGGAAGAAAATGCTGTTAATAGAAGGAAGGGATGCTGGGCAGTAAATACATTAGATGTCCACTACAAAGCATGCAGTTGTCCTACAGGGACTACAGACGTGAGAGAATGGTGAAAGAACCCCATATAAGTGAAATCATACAGCATTTGTCTTCTTGTGACTGGCTTATTTCACTTAGCATAATGTCCTCAAGGTTCATCCATGTAGCAGCATATTGCAAAATTTTCCTTCTTCTTAAGGCTGAATAATATAGTCCGTTGTATGGATAAACCACATTTTGCTTATCCCTTCACCCGTCGATGGACACATGGGTGGTTTCCATGGTTTAGCTATTGTGAATAATGCTGCTATGAACATGGATGTATGAAAATGATAGGGTTTTAAAAAGAGAGAAAGACCACAAAAGAACATAAAACATTGCATATGAGAGACAGGAGGGTAAATATCAGGAATGAGGGAAGAAGCAGCAAGGCCGGCAAATCATGGCTTCTGGCCAAAGCCATTCCAGGTCCAGCAGGTGAATGACACGGCTTTCTGGGATGTATTTGAGACAAGAGTCACAAGAGCTTCTTGAAGCTTTGAAAAACATTTGTGAAAATTCAAATTCCCTTTTTGAATTCAGAAACTCTAGCAGATTGTAGGCAGATGGTAAACACGAATGATTTAATTTCTAGTTAGAGGAAAAACAAGGTGAAAACTGTGGGAAATTGTGTTCACATCATGGATAATTANAAAATTCAAATTCCCTTTTTGAATTCAGAAACTCTAGCAGATTGTAGGCAGATGGTAAACATGAATGATTTAATTTCTAGTTAGAGGAAAATCAAGGTGAAAACTGTAGGAAATTGTTTTCACATCATGGATAATTATCAGATAACACCAGGCTGAGTCTGAGAGGCGATTTAGAAATCAGATAGATAAACAGTCAGAACAACACCAACAACAAAAGGAATAAACTAAATGGAAGGGTGTTACGTAAAGAAAGCCTTCTGTCATTGAAGGGAACGTTTTGAAGACGATCTGGTGTTAGTCCAAGTTTAATTTTTGCTTCTCACAGCAACTTGATGGGAGAAAGAAAATGCTCCTGGACTGTAGATCCCACAGTCCTCTGTGAAGTCCTCTGTGCTGTTTCTAGCCAGCAACACGCCTGCTGGATGATTCGGTAGAAGAGTTTTATGTGCTTCCTCAAACCACCCAAGTGTGCAGGGCGTTCTTGTTGACAGGTGGCTATAAACCGCCTCACCTATAAGAAATAGTAACCAGCAGGATCAAGAACCTCCTCTTCTTTTTTTCTTTTCTCTGAGACTATGTGTTCAAAAATACAGGTAAAAATTAAAATTGCCTCTGTATGTTGTGTACTTACAGGGCACCATGGTAGAACTTTCCATCTCATTGGGTCACCACCACACCCTGTGAAGTGGTTGGTATTACTATTGCCACTTCCAGAAGACAGTAGGGTGCAGAGTCAGTACACAAAGGTGAGTCTGGCTCCCGAGGCTGTATTCTCAACTTCTTCCCAAGGCCTTGTGCTGAAGAGGCATTCTACCGATTGTCCCCAAATACAAGTGAATCTGCTTTCTCGCCTGTACACAACTGGCACTTTCTTGGCTCAGGAGGGTAAAGTAAGTAGATCTTTGCATGACGTTATGATATTTTCATACCAAATATAAGCTAAAGTTCCGATGACTTCCGATTGTCCCCAAATACAAGTGAATCTGCTTTCTCGCCTGTACACAACTGGCACTTTCTTGGCTCAGGAGGGTAAAGTAAATAGATCTTTGCATGACGTTATGATATTTTCATACCAAATATAAGCTAAAGTTCCGATGACTTGCTGTTGGTTGTCAAAACAGAGATTAACAGCCTGAGTCATAGAGTAATTTATTTCAAATTTGACTTGTGCGCCTATTGCTAAGTAATTTCAAAAGTGGGCCACAGGCGTGGGAATGGCTTGAGTGACGTCACGATGAAGCAACATGATCCCACCCTGGGAGCCTGAGACCTGGATCCAAACCCAGTGCTTGCCTCTTGCTTCCCAGCCCCCACCCAGCCCCGTCCACAGTTCAGATCAAGCAAGTTGATCTCCGTTTTGTGGTTTTTATCTCCTACCCATGCAGCTGCCTGACGCACTCTCGTCTTTCAGGCTGAGCTGCCAACTTTCCATCCTGGGCTCCAGAATTAAGACAAAGAATCATCCTCCAAAGTGATGCCAGAGCTTTTATTTTTATTTTTTCTCCCTTTTGGCATCAGTATTTTAAATGGAAACCTGATTCACTTGTCACCAAAAAACATGAGAGTGCTGCATCAGAAGTGTTGGACAAAACCTGTCGACTAAAATCCTATTTCAGGGTGATCACCCTACATACTGAGAAGACAGCCTCAGAGACAGGCCAGGGAGGCAGTTCCTCCACAAGGGTTGGATGGACCTTCTCTGAAACCCCAAGGGAACATTCCTGAGCAGGTGGTGTCCTGAGGCAAGAGAGGACCGAATCATGTCAGTCCCGTGCAGTTCACCCTTTCTAGCATGAAATGTACACAATTTAATGATATTAAATAGAATAATATTAATCTTCAAAAATTTGAGAATACCTATTATTCTTTATTCTCTGAGACAGGTTCTACCACTGACTAGCTACTGGTCAAACCGTAAAATGGAAAGGATAACAGAAATTCCTACTTCATAGGCTCTTTTGTGGGGATTAAATGAGATAAGGGGTATAAATCAGAGACCCTGGCACACAGAAAGCAGCGTAGCAAGGTGGTTAATGGCAGGGACTCTGAACCAATTACCTGGGCCAAAAATCTGTTCTGCTATTTACTAGCCAGGTGAACTAGAGCAAGCTATTTAAGCTTTCAGTGCCTTCATTTCCTCACCTGAAATAGTGATAATAGTGTCTGTTCACAGGGCGGCTGTGGGTGTTCAACTGGTTAATATGTGTAAAGCATTTAGAACCATCTTTGACATATTATGTTATTTATGAGTGTTTTCTACCATTAATACAGTAAGTGTCCAATAAATGCTTTGTATGCATGTTTTATTAGGGCACACCTGTCCCTTTTGTATAATTCTGCATGCCATCTTTCCTTCCTTAACCCTATGCGCTAGCATTTTAGATGGGTGTCTATAGATGGCCTTAGATAGACACATCATTTTTGCTAAGTAAGCATATGGTTTCTAAGTCTGAGTTCACAAAAGAAGAAAAACATATTTACTGAGCATCTACTATGTCCCAGATATTTTATGTGAATAGACTCGTTCAATCCTCATGACTACCTTGAAGGTAAGTGTACTGTAAGTGAAAACAAACGTGCTGAGAAATATTAATTCACTCCAAATCACAAAGCAGAGACTAGCAAAGACAGGATCAGAAGACAGATCAGTCTGGCTCTAAAAGTCCACATCTTTTCCCTAACCCTGTCTCGGGAAGGAAACCAGGCAGAGGATATTTCACACCCTTGCTCAGTGAAAGACCTTTAACAGGAGGTAAGTTCTTTCATTCCACATTAGAATATAGGTTTAAAGATGCAGGCACCCCCTGCTGACAAAAATTCCCACCAGAGTATAAATATCTGACATAAGATCCTTTTCTGATATCAGATTTGGTTGTGGCAGGAACAAAAGGGCGCTGGTCCCAGAAAGGGGAGGCCAGATCAAATTTAGGTCACAACTTACTACTTTCCTGGTACGTTTTACTTGCTCTAGAAAATTCTAATTTTTAATGTCTCCTCCTTTTAGGGTTGTCAGACTTTTTAAAAAAGGCAATATTTTTTACTATAATTATGTCCCTTGCAATATTTGGAACATATTAAAATATTATTTGATTTTTTAATCTGAAAATCAAATTTAACTGGGCATCCTGTATTTTACTGGCAACCCTAGCTCCTTGACCCGAAGCTTTTCTACTGAGTATCTGACAGGCAGGAGGGGTAAAGATGCCATCACTGAGCATCCTGACATCAGAGAAATAGGCCCAAGGCTTTCATAATCCAGAGGCTTAAAATGAACTTTGAGCTGCACTCAAGAATGTCCAGATTGGGTGTGGCAGCTGCATCTTCACAGAGTACCTAAAAGGACCAGCTGATTAAGGAGTTGTCACCAGGTCTGAGAGCAGTAGTGACGGACTAGTGCAGAAGAGTGGGCAGGAGGGAGTGTCACACTGTGCCTTTGAACCTGAGTATTAGTTTTCTACTGCTGCCATAACAAATTACCTCAAATTCAGTGGCTTAAAACAACACCCATTTATTATCTCACAGTTTCTTTGGGACATATGTCCAGGTGGGACATATGTCCTAGTTCCATATGACACCTGGAACTAGGTAGTTTATAAAGAAAACGAAATTTATTGCTTACAGTTTCTGAGACTGGGAAGTCCAAAGTCCAGGGAGCACATCTGGTGAAGTGATCCTACAGCAGGGTGTCACATGGCAAGAATGGTGGGGCAGAGAGGGAGAGACAGTTCCTCATGTGCTGTCCTTCTAAAGCCCTCAGAACCACGCCCCTGACCACCATTATTAATCCATTCACTAAGCACGATCCTACAATCTAATCACCTCTTCAAGACCCCACCTTTCAAATACCGTAATAGGATTTCCCACCCTCAATAGTTACAGTGGGCCCAAATTTCCATTACCTGGAACTTTGGGGGACACAATTCAAGCTTCAGTGAGTTTGTGGGGGGGAAGGGACATTCAATCCACAGCAGGGGGTTTCCAGCAGAAGCCTTCCTCAGGCAACTGCCAAAACCTCCTTATGGGAGGAGAGAGAGGAAAACTTGAAGACACTTTTCTTCTACCCTGACTTAGTATTCAGAACTTTTCCACTCCTAGTCTTTCCCCCTACCCCTTGTCCCCAACTGGGACTCCTGGACCCCATGTCCACAAACCTGCAGGAGCCTTTTGCTTGGGGCTCCCTCCACCGGGAGACTATTCCCCCTGCACGCTGCATCCCCCTGCACGCTGCATCCACACTGATACAGTAGACCCTCACTTGGTGCCATTCCAAGGGGGAAAATGGATCTGGGGGCACCATGCTTTCTCCAGTTTAGCCTCTTGCTTTTACTAGTGCAGAAAGTGATTAAAGCTTGATTGTTACTTTCATTTTTGGTTTGTTGTCTTAACTGGCTCCTCCATACCTGGCAGTCAGCTCTTTCCAGCTAAGCACAGCCCTTCACAACACCATACAGCCTAGTGGCCTTAGCAGTGTCATGAGTGACAGGGCACATTCATTCACTTATTCCACAACATTTATTCAGCCCCATGATGGGCTGGGCACTTGCTGGGTGCCAGGGATACAAAGATGAGTAAGAGCTGTTCCATCACTTGCAGGAAGCTGGCATTCCCGTTGAGGCATGTGACTGATTCACTATGATACAGTGTCATTCATTCTCTCATCAGGTATTTATTGAAAACCTAATGTCCTGCCTGAGAGCTCATACAATCCTCACCATGACGCTTTGAGATATATTTTATGATTATCTTATTCTTACAGATAAGAAAACCAAGGCTCAGAGAATAAAAGATTTTGAGCAAATATTTTAAGCCCCCCAACTAAAAACTGATCAGAATTCAAATCAGAACTTTTGATTTAAATTCAGGACTCTGTCCCCATCCCAGCAAGATAAGGACACAGAGGAAGGGACTGATTCTTCCTGGGGTTAAAGGAGAGGGCAGTAGATTGGACGTCCCCCCCAAACTCATCGAAGTTTAATCCCCACTGTGACTGTTGAGGGTGAGAAATCCTATTATGGTAATTAAAAGGTGGGGCCTTGAAGAGGTGATTGGATTGTGGGACCTGCTGTAGTGAATGGGTTAACGATGGTGGTCAGCATGGTTCTGAGGGCTTTAGAAGCACAGCACTTGAAAGTCTCTCTGTGCCCCACCATTCTGCCATGCGAGACTCCTGCTTTTCTGCCAAGGAAGACCCTCACTGGAAGCATTCCCTAGACTTTGAGCTTCCCAACCTCAGAAGTAGTGAGCAATAAATTTCATTTTCTTACAAATCATCCAGTTCCAGGTATTCCTGTTATAAGCAACAGAAACAGACTAATACAGAGGGGACTGCTGTAAAACTCAGCATTTGAGAAAGTAAAGTGCTGTATATAATGGTTACAATTATTATCATCATCATAATTTAAACTATTACTACTTTTAATAAAGATAAAAGTTTCAAGTCATCCGTAAGCCAGCATGCAAAGACCTGACTCCTCTCTAAGATGGAATGTCCCCTGTTGTCCCCGGTGTGGACCTTATTCACAGGCAGTTCCTCTGAGCTCTGTGCTGTTGACCGCAGTGCTCAAGACCTTGCAAATAGCCTTCTCCAGGAGAGTTTTTAGACAGTCTGTGCATAATGACCCAATAAACACAATGGCTCTCAAAAACACTGGCTCTTTAATGAGGCCATTTAAGGATCAGAGTCTTGTCTGGACATAAAGGAATCCATTTATTCCATCGCAATGGCTGGAAGGGAAAAGCTCAGCGTGGGTGTTTGCAGAATGCTGGGTAACAATAAAGGGCGCAGCACAACTCAGAGCTAGAAGGATGCAAAAGCGAGCATGATGTAATCGTCTCCTCCCTGAAACGTTTCCTCTCTGTTGCCATGAATGAGTGAGTGCTGAGATGAGTGCTTTTGTCTGGGGCTCCGGATCTGTGTCCCGACAGAGACAATGCCACGGAGGCCAGCCTTAGGGTGTGCCCATCCCAAGGTGGCTTCTTATTTTTCCCAGTTCTTCTTTCCAGGTTCCTCAAGAAAAACACAGCAGTCCACACAGACCCCAGAGGCCCTGCCACCTGGCTTTGCATCTGCCCCTGAAAATTCTGCAGCCGCAGAGCAAATGCAATTTTCTCGTCTCAGGTCACCCTCAGATGAAATTAAATCAGCTGGCCCGAGTGACTGGTTATGACACTTTTGTTTTCTTTTAGATCTCTGTTCTTCCTAGATGATATAGCTTCACGGTGCAAGTAAGGAAGACTGAATTTTACTCTGTCACGGTGGGTGGTAGCCAAATCATGACCTCACTCAACTTCAGCCTTCCCAGTTATCAAATAGAACTATCATAAGCATTTATTGTATTAGTCTGTTTCTGTTGCTTATAACAAAATACACAGAACTGGGTAATTTTTAAGAAAACAAAATTTATTGCTTACAGTTTCAGAGGCTAGAAAGTCCAGAGTCCAAGGAACACATCTGGTGAGGGTCTTGGTGGTGGCGACAGTGACCCAAAGGGGTCTCACATGGCAGAAAAAGACAGAGCAGAGAGAAAGACAGACTGTTTATGCTCCGCTTTCAAAGCCCTCAGAACCATGCCCAAGACCACCATTATTAATCCATTCACTGAGGAATGGTCCTACAATCTAATCACCTCTTCAAGGCCATAGCTTTCAATTACCGTAATGGGATTTCCAACCCTCAACAGTAACAGTAGGAATTAAGCCTCAGTGAGGTTCGGGGGACATGCAATCTACAGCAGTTATTATCTGAAATGTTATAAAATACTTTAAGTTTACTGGAGAAGGAGTCTAGAGAGCTACAAAGTATCATGGAGCTCTTTTTAGTTATTGAGTAGTCATAGTAATAATTGGAATCCCATTCATTTGTATCTCTTCTCTTAATAAATATCTACTGAGCACCTACTGTATGCAGAGCCCTCTGCTGAACATCCGTGGAGGCACAGAGACACAACTCTGCCCTTTCAGAATTTAGCCGTCCTTGGTAGAGTGTCATGTTGGTTCTGAGCAATGTGTCACAGATACCCCATCCCTACATTTTGAATAAACAGGCAAGGCTGATGCTGATCACAGCTGGCTTCACTCACATGCCTCTTAGTCACCTGAGAGGCGAGACCCCAACAAGTCCCCATCCCCCACATTGGGCTTAATGTATGTGAGTACATTTGGTGTCTGCCAAAGACCAACAGAGTTCATTTCAGGTCTGTTCGTGAGCACTTTGGGGCTTTAAGTGCGGACATTTTTAATTCATGAGACTCAAAGGAGGCCTCTCCAGCCTTAAGAGGCTGGCCTGTGCATTTTGGGGTGGAAGCATTTTGTGAGGGATTGGAGGAGCCACGCCTCAGCTGGGGCAGGGAAAGTGATGACTCACCGGAGCTACTTAGGTCTGGCAGGAAACAGCTGATTCTTTTGTTGTTGTTCTAGGCAGGGCCTGCATTCCCCTCATGAACAGGTTGCATTAGGATTTTGGCATGAATTTAACTGGCAGGGCTTTCTGTCTCTGTTTTGGGTTCTTCCTGGGAATTTGGGAAAAGAGAGTTGAGCAGTAAGATGAGCTAAAAGAGACCAACTAGGAAGGAAATGAGGCACTCTGCCAGGCCATACCCTCAAAGTAGGCCAGCAGATCCCTACTGTGGAGCCTCCTGGAGTTGAGTAGATCCAGGAGGAGCATATGATGCACAGCAATCCTTTCCACACTGTGAAATGTGAATGTGCTTTGAAGCTCAAGGCACCTGGCGAGAAACCCCTGCAGCTGTAATTTTCCAGGAGCTGCCCACAGCCCAGAGAGATCCTTTGGCATGGCCTCCCAAGAGCCTGGGCACCGCTGCGCTGGAGTCTGGGCTCAGCCTCTGTCGATCCCTTATCCTTGTTTGTAAAATAAGGTTAATTGTAGGAGGCACCTATAGGATTGTTTGTGAGGATTAGTGAATCATCTAGAACAATGCCAGAGCTTAATAAATATTTAGCTATTTTTATGTTTCAAGAGAAAGGCATGGGTAAACAACAATTGTGCAGAGAGACACTGATTGTTAAAGTATGGCTGGAGATAACTTTAAGTTTTTCTTAGTTTTTTTTTTTCCTTTTTGTTTTTTTCCGTGACCGGTAACGGGATCGCAACCCTCGGTGTCGCACCCGCACCGCCCTCAACCAGTGAGCGGACCCGTCTCTATATGGGATCCGAACCCTCGGCAGGAGCACCGCCGCGCTCCCAAGCGCCGCACTCTACCGAGTGCGCCACCGGGCCGGCCCCTTAGTTTTTTTTTTTATTATTATTGAAACATAATTGATCGTACATATCTGTGGGATGCAGCATTGAATATCAATACCTGTGTGCAATATGTGATGCTCAAATCACCATAATTAGTATATTCAACATTACACAAAGTAATCATATTTTGTGACCCTTTACCAATTTCTTGCTAACTCTTTCCAATCTCTAGTGACCTCAGTTCCATTCTTTCCTTTTGAGAGTTCAATGAATTATTGTGATTGTCGTATCTTTCTTTCTTATTTTATTCATGTCTTTATTTTTTTAGCTCCCACTTATGAGTGAGGACATGCAGTATTTCTCTTTCTGTGCCTCTCACTTCATTTAACATAATTTTTCTCTAGATTCATCCATGTTGCTGCGAGTGGCAGAGTTTCATTTCTTTTATGGCAGAATAGTATACCATTGTGTATATATTATCATATTTTCCTTATCCAGTTTTCTGTCAATGGACATTTAGGTTGATTCCAACTCTTGGCTATTGTAAATAGAGCTGCGATCAACATGGGAGTGCAAGTATCCCTTCAACATGATGATTTCCATTCCTTTGGGTATATAATCAGCAATGGAATTGCTGGATCATAAGGCAGTTCTATCTGTAGTTGTTTGAGTAACTGCCATACTGTTTTCCATAACTTTCTCCATATCCTTGTCAGCATTTGTTATTCTCTGTCATTTTGATACTGGCCAGTCTAACTGCGGTGAAATGATATTTCAACGTGGTTTTGATTTGCATTTCCCTGATGCTTAGCAATGTTGAGCATTTATTCATGTGTTTATTGGCCATTTGTATATCTTTCTTTGAGAAATGCCTATTTGCTCTTTTGCCCATTTTTTAATAAGTTTGTTTTTTTCTATCAAGTTGTTTGAGTTCCTTGTATATTCTCAATATTAATCCCTTTTCAGATGCATAGTTTACAATCATTTTCTCCCACTCTGTATGTTATCTTTTCACTCTGTTAATTTTTTTTTGCTGTGCAGAAGCTTTTTAGTTTGATATAATCCCATTTGTTTATTATTTTTCTTTTATTGCCTGTGATTTTGGGGTCTTTTAAAGTCTTTGCCCAGTGCTACTTCCTGAAGTGTTCCCCCTATGTTTTCTTATAGGAGTTTTATAGTTTCAGGTCTTATAGTTAAGTCTTTAATCCATTTTGAGTTGATTTTGATGATAAAGTGAGAGGTATAGGTCTAGTTTTATTCTTCTACATGTGGATGTCCAGTTTTCCCAGCACCATTTATTGAGGAGGCAGTCCTATCCCCACTGTATGTTCGTGTGGCCTTTGTCAAAGATCAGTTGGCTCTAAGTGTGTGGGTTGATTTCTGGGTTCTCTATTCTGTTCCATTGGTCCGAGTGTCGGTTTTTATGCCAGTACCATGCTGTTTTGGTTAGAGTTTTGTAGTATAATTTGAGGTTGGGTAGTGTAATGCTTTATTTTATTTTATTTTTTTGCTCAGGATTCTTTGGCTATTCAGGGGCTTTTGTTGTTCCATTTGAATGTTAGGATTGTTTTTTCTATTTCTGTGAAGAATGTCATTGGTATTTTAATGGGGATTACATTGAGTCCGTAGACCACTTTGGGTAGTATAGACATTTTCACAATGTTAATTCTTCCAATCCAAGAGCATGCAATGTCTTTCCATCTTTTTGTGTCCTCTTTAATTTCTTTTGGCAGTGATTTGTAGTTCTCATTCTAGAGATCTCTCATCTTCTTGGTTAAATTGATTCCTAGGTATTTTATTTTTTTTGGTGAGTATTGTAAATGGGCTTGCTTCCTTGATTTCTTTTTCTGCTAGTGCATTATTATAGTATAAAAACAATACTGATGTTTTTTTTTTGTCTTTTTCTGTGTCCGGCAACGGTTCGCAACCCTCAGTGTCGCCCCCATACCGGACCGGGACCGGCAACGGGATCGCAACCCTCGGTGTTGATCCTGCGCCTCGCTCAGCCAGTGAGCAGGAACCGGTCTGTATGGGATCCGAACCCTCGGCGGGAGTGCCACCACGCTTCCCAAGCGGCGCACTATAGCAGTGCGCCACCGGGCAGGCCCCAATACTGATTTTTGTGTGTTGATTTTGTATCCTGCAACTCTACTGAAATTGTTTATCAGCACTAAGGGTTTTTTTGTAGAATCTTTTGGTTTTCCTATATTTATGATCATGTCATCTTCAAACAGAGACAGTTTGACTTTTGTGTTTTCCAGAGTGGATGACCTTTATTTCTTTCTTTTGTCTGATTGCTCTGGCTAGTACTTCCAATACTATGTTGAATAGGAGTGGTGAGAGTGGGCATCCTTGTCTTCTTCCTGTTTTTGAGGAAAGAGCTATCAGGTTTTCCCCATTCAAGATGATACGGGCAGTGGGTTTGTTGAGAATGGCTTTTATTGTGTTGAGATACTTTCCTTCTACACCTAATTTGCTGAGAGCCTTTATCATGAGGTGATGTTGAATCCTGTCTAATTCTTTTTCTGCATCTATTGAGATAATCATAGGGTTTTTGTCCTTGATTTCGTTGGTGTGGTCTATCACATCTGTTGACTTATATGTGTTGAACCATCCTTACATCCCTGGGATGAATCCCACTTGATCATAGTGTATAATTTTTTTGATGTGTTGCTGTCTCCTGATTGTTAACATTTTATTTAGGAGTTTTGTGTCTATGTTCATCAAAGATAATTGCCTGTAGTCTTCTTTTTTGTTGTTGTACCCTTGGTTTTGATACCAGGGTGATGTTTGCCTCATAGAATGAGTTTGGGAGAATGGCCTCTCTTCCAGCTTTTTGGAATAGTTTGAAGAGAATTGCTATTAATTCCTCTTTAAAGGTTTGGTAGAATTCAGCAGAAAAGACATCCAGTCTTGGGCTTTTCTTTGTTGGGAAACTTAATGATGACTGCTTCAATCTTGTTGCTTGTTATTGGTGTTCTCAGGTTTTCTATTTCTTTTTGGTTCAATCTCAGTAGTTTTTGTGCCCAGTAATTTATACATTTCCTCCAGGTTTTCAAATTTGTTGGCATATAGTTACTTATAATAGTCTCTAATAATTCTTTGTATATCTGTGGTATCAGTTGTAATGTCTCCTTTTTCATTTCTGATATTTGTTATTTGGGGCTTCTTCTTTTTTTAGTTAACCTATCTATTGGTTTGTCTATTTTATAACAACTTTTTGTTTTGTTGATCTTCTGTATCACTTTTTGAGTCTCTATTTCATTTAGTTCTGCTCCAATCTTAATATTTCTTTCCATATACTAATTTTGGGATTGGATTGTTCTCATACATACTTCTAGTTTTTTGAGATGTAGATTAGGTTGCTTATTTGAAATCTTTCTATTCTTCTGATGTAAGCATTTATTGCAGTAAACTTCCATCTTAGTATAGTACTGCTTTTGCAGTATTCCGCAGGTTTTGGTGTGATGTGTCTTTATTTTCATTAGTTTCAAGAAATTTTTTTATTTCCTGTTTAATTTCTTCTTGGACCCATAGGTTGTTCAGGAGCATGTTATTTAATTTCCATGTATTTGTATAATTTCCAGAGTTTCAATTGTTGTTGATTGCTAGTTTTAATCCATTGTGGGCTGAAAAGATACTTGAAATGATTTCAATTTTTAAAAATTTGTTGAGACCTAACATGTGTGCTATCCTGGAGAATGTTTCATGTGCTGATGAGAAGAATGTATGTTCTGTAGTTTTTGGATGAAATGTTCTGTAGATATTTGCCAGGTCCAATTGGTCTAAGGTGTAGTTTAAATCCTATGTTTCTCTGTTGATTTGTTGCCTAGGTGGTTGGTTCAATGCTGAGAGAGAGGTGTTCAGATCTGCAACTATTACCATATTGGTGTCTTTATAGGTGAGGTGAGTCTCTTGAAGACAGCATATACTTGAGTCTAGCTTCTTAATCCAATCAGTCGGTCTGTAACTTTCGAGTAGGGAATTTAATCCATTTACATTTGGGGTTGTTATTGAAAGGTATTGTCTTACTCCTGGCATTTTGTTGATTTTCATTTGGGTGTTTTAAATATCTTTTGCTCCTTTCTTCCACTTTTATTATTTGTCTTCAATGTTTGTTGGTTTTTAGAGATGGTTAGATTTAGTTTCTTTTTCTCATTTGCATTTTTGTTCTACCAGTGGATTTTATTCTTTCTTGTGTATTCATGGTAAGGGTTACCATTTTTCAGGTTCCAGATGTAGGACTCCCTTGAGGATTTCTTGCAGGGTTGGTTGTGCAGTGATGAACTCCTACAGTTTTTGTTTGTCTGGAAAATACACTACTTCTCCCTCATTTGTGATGGATAGCCTTGCTGGGTATAGTATTCTTGGCTGACAGTATTTTTCTTCTAGTATTTTGAATATATCATCCCATTTTCTTCTCATCTATAGAGTTTCTGTTGAGAAGTCTGCTGTTAGTTTGATGGGGACTCCTTCATAGATGACTTGATGCCCTTTGCTTGCTGCTTTTAGGATTCTCTCTTTGTCTTTGAGCTTTGCCAGTTTGTCTATAATGTATCTTGGAGAGGATCTTCCTGGATTGAATCTGTTTGGGCATCTTTGAGCTTCCTGAATCTGAAGGTTCTTGTCTTTCTCTATACCTGGGAATTTTTTCCCTATTATTTCATTGAATATGTTTTCAATGCCTTTTTCTTTCTCCTCCCCTTCTGGAATACTCATGATTCTGATGTTTGTGCACTTAAGGTTGTCTGCTAACTCACTTAGATTTTCTTCATTTTAAAAAATTTGTTCTTTTTCCTTTTCTTTCTTTCTTTCTTTTTTTGGTCTGCCTGTGTTATTTTGAAAAGACTGTCTTCAAGATCAGAAAGTCTTTTTTCTGCTTGCTCTAACCAGTTGCTTAAGCTCTTGGTTGTGTTTTTTAATTCACTAAATAAATCCTTCAGTTCCAGTAGGTCTGCTACATTCTTTTTTAAGATAGTAATCACTTTACAAATTCCTTCTTCCTATCCTGGATATGTTTTCTCATTTCCTTGTGTGTCTGAGTCTTCTTATATCTCATTAAGTTTCCTTAAAATTTTTGCTTGGAATTCCTTTTTAGTCATTTCAAGCGTTTCCTGCTCTATGGGGTCTGGTACTTGAGAATTACCATATTATCTTGTTTTTTCATATTTCTAGTATCTCTATGTCGATGTCTGGTCATCTGGTAGAGCAGTGGCTTCTTATATTACTCCAGAGTGGAATTTGAACAGAGACTTCCTCCTCTTTTTCTGGACTCTGCTGGTGACTCTCCTTGTATCAGTGCACTGGGCCACCTACATGGTGGCCATGGCTGCTGCTGTGGTGGCAAACCACCCCTGCAGCATAGTGGCTGTGGCAGTGGCTGTGTTGGACCACTTGTTTGTAAGTAGTGTTTGTGGCAGTGGCAGGAGCTGAAGTCCCTGGGAGCACTCTTGCCTTTTGTCAGGTGGAGGGCTGCCCACAGCTCCTGGCAAGGTCCCCTGGCATGCTCCTTCTTTCTTTTTTCTTAGTTTTAAGAAGCCATAGTAAAGACATATTCCTGTAGGACATTACTCTGCATCTGTTGAGCCCAACCTGGATGCAGTTCTTTCCTTATTCTTCTAAGACTTGGGGTGTGTTTTTTCAATTTTCTAGATCAGTGCTTCTTAAATGTGAATGGTAAATAAATCACCTGGGGATCTTCATAAAAAGCAAATTCTGACACAGTAGTTGGGAAGGAGGGGAGCTAAGAGTCTGCAGTTTTTACAGGCTTGACAAATAACTGACTCAGACAGAGCATGGAGCTGGATTCTGAATGGATATCAGGGCTCAGTGCTTTAGAATTGACACAAAGAGAAAATGAGCCCTGTTTTTTCAGTACATCTTGCTTGGAAATGTGTCAGTGCTCTTACTTGCTTTTGATGTTATGTGTAACAGATCAATTTCAATCACCTCCAAGTTACTGCAGTGATGTCATAAATGACTGTATTTTTTGACACTTTGCATTTTTAGCATGTAAATAGTTAAAATCATAATAGATAACACTTTATAGGTAGTACAGAGTAAACAGTTATTATATGAGTTAATAAAAATCTCTGGGCTGGCCGGTTAGCTGGGTTGGTTACAGAATAGTGCTGATAACATTAAGGTCAAGGGTTTGGATCTCCTTACTGGCCAGCTGCCAAAACCAGAAGCATTCCAAGAATAAGATACACTGAGAGAGTATTCAATATATGCCTCCATGACGTACTACCAAGGTGTGTGTGTTGAAAAGAACATGCTTTGAATAAGAATGATTTGATTTGCGGGTTTTTTTTTTTTTTTCTTGGTGACTGGCCAGTACAGGGATTGAATCCTGAGCCTTGAAGTTATCAACACCACACTTTCTAACCAACTGAGCTGACTGGCCAGCCCCACATTCAATTCTTATTCAAAGACAAAATTGAGTTTCTTGCCACAGTGAATAATGAAGGCGGACCCTTGCAATCAACGTTCATATAGAAATTAAAGTGGGTTTAAACATTAAATGCCTTTGATGATGGACTATAAAATATGTACGCCTTGCACATTTTGTTGACTATGACATGGCATTTAATAGATTCAAGATTAACACTGATGAGAAAGAGTGCTAGAGTGGCCCGAGGAATAAAGTAGTATTTTTCTCTTTTCTTTTCTCTTCTTATTTCCTCTCTTCTCCTACTTTCCCTTTCTAGCGATCTCTGCTTTTTAGTTGTTAGAAATGTTTTCTTTATTTCTTTGTCTATCTCATATCTTCTTCCACTGGAGAGATGTTTCCCCTTAACTGGTCATCAAATGTTCACAGTACTGTGCAAGATGTAATAGAAAGATATAAAGGACACATACAATGACACCAAGGTTGAGGATTCAGATCCCCATACCAGCCATCAGCCACCCCTTCCAAAAAGAACACATATAAGATTCCTTCCCACAAGCAATTGAGAGATATATACATACCTGCATACAGCTACTTCAAAAAGTTCAGAGAAAGGAGGGCTGGCCAGTTAGCTTACTTGGGAGGGCATGGTGCTGGTAACACCAAGGTCATGGATTCAGATCCCTGTACTGGCCAGCCACCAAAAAAAATAAACAAATAAAAAGAAGAATTTGAAAAGGTCACAGAAAGGAGCTGATCGGGCCACTGGAGCTCAGGGGAAGGGGAGGAGAGACCTATGGAGTTCATGAAGGTGGAAGAAACCACGATGAGAGAAAGAAAAAGCCGCTCTGAGCGTTTCAGGCCGCAGCTGCTTTAAGGCTCGAGCTGCTGAGCACGTGGAGCAGGAGCTGGCAGAAGCCGCAGCTGTGCCCTTCAGATGGAGTTACTTGGAGGCAGTGGGAGAGAAGAGGGCCTTGGTGGCCCCTAGGACAGCAAGACCACTAATATGGCTCCCATTGACCCACATAGGAGCAAGGAGCCAGAACAGCTGAAAAAAGGGAGCCATGGGCCGGCCCGTGGCTCACTCGGGAGAGTGTGGTGGTGATAACGCCAAGGCCCCGGGTTCGGATCCCATATAGGGATGGCCGGTTCGCTCACTGGCTGAGCGTGGTGCTGACAACACCAAGTCAAGGGTTAAGATCCCCTTACCGGTCATCTTTTAAGAAAAAAAGAAGGGGGAGCCATTCAGAGGCCGGTGAGTCATCGCAAGGGACCAGCGCAGGACCCGTCCCATGGGAAGTGTTTGGAGCACGGGCTGTGGGGGAGACATGCCCACCAGGGGAACACTGGGACACAGCAAGGCCAGCCGATCCGCCCCCCAATCAGCACAGGACCACTCAGAGGAGACTGGTCAGGAATACAGAATTGCACAGGGTGCAGTTTGATGAAAAAACTCAGGCCCAGATCAGAGATTCTACAGAACACAGATCCACCAGGTCTCTGGAGAGCCGGAAGTACCTATAAGGTCAACCATTAAACCCTGAGCTGCACAAAAAGCCTTCCCTACGGGAACAGCAGCAAAGTAGCAATTTAAAAAACCACACACTCAAGTACTGGTTCCCACAGGAAGTTACCCCGTGCTAGAAGCAAAGGACAAAAAATTAGTTCCAGCCCAGGCACACCACCAGCACCTTGGGGCTTGCCTGGGAACTGGAGGCTTGGGTCTGGGGACTGGACCCCAATCCCACTTCCAGGCAAACTGCACCAGTGCCTCGGGGCCAGCCTGGGGAACTGAAGCATGGAGAAGGTGACTGGACCTCTCTTCCACAACCAGGCACACCACGCCAGCACCTTGGGCCCTGCCCAGGGACCCAGGGTATGGAGTCGGGGACTGGACCACCCTCCCACAGCCAGGCACAACATGCCAGCACCTTGGGGCCTGCCAGGGGACCCAAGGCAAGGAGAAGGGGACCAAACACACCCCACAACCAGGCATACCGCCAGTTCCAAGGAGCATGCCAAAAACCGCACCCCACGTGGGTGGCCCACCACAGTCACCACAATAACCATGGCTGTTGCAAAAGCAGCTAGACGCCACAGCCACCACGCAGATGGTCCGCCAACCACTGGAGTGCATTCACACAAGAAGAGTCACCAGCAGAGACAAAGAAAAGAACAGGATGTCTCTTTCCACAAAACCCATTTCAGAGTGACAGAAGAAGCATCTGCTCTATGATAATATTGTGGGACCTGATCACATCTCTCAGCATTGGACAGATCATCTAGGCAACAAGTTAACAGAGTAACCATTATTCTTTCAGAAGGAGAGATGGCAATTAGAGGGGGGAGGAGGAGGGAGTGGGGGAAGGGGAGAGGTTGGACAAGGGGCAGAAAGAATAATTACAATTTGTAACGATATATATGCTAGTAATATTGATTTAATCAACATTTCTCAATGTTCAACCCCCAAAATATGTATAATCGATTTTGATTCAATAAATAAATTATTTTTAAAAAAAAGTTCCAGGTTTGTGGGAGTCTGTTTCTGGGCTCTCTATTTTTTCTATTGATCATTTTATCTACTCCTGTGCCAATACTACAGTGTCTTAATTTTTATAGCTTTATAATAAATCTTTATATCTATGAGGCAAGTCCCCCTTGTCCCCACCTCCAACTTGTTCTTTATCTCTGAAGATTCTTGGTTATTCTGGGCTTTCGCACTTCCACATATATTTAGGATCAGCTTGTCAAGTTCCATGAAAACCCTGTTGGGATTTTTGATTGGGATTTCACTGAGTAATGGATGATTTAGGGGAGAGTTTATATATTTACAAAATTTAGACTGTCTATCCATGAACATGTGATGTCTCTCCATTTATTTAAGTCTTCTTTAATACTTTTCAATAAAGTTTTTAATTTTTTGCATTAAAAAAAAAAAAGAAAGAAAGGAGCTGACCAGTTAGCTCAGCTGGTTAGAGTGCAGCCTTGTAACACCAAGGTCAAAGGTTTGGTTCCCTGCTCTGGCCAGCTGCCAAAAAAAGAAATAATAATAATTCTACTTTCCCATGAATTTTTTGAAGTTCGCTCATATATGAAGTGATGAGCATATAAAGACCATAAGTGATTGAAAACTACTCACCAATCACATAGAAAAGCCAGAGTGGCTGACCACAAAAAAGAGAAGGGGGAGAAAATTTTATTGAGGATTCATGATGTAAGGCTGATGGCTGTGATGTAACTTCATAAAACCTGGCCAATGTAGTGAGTGTCTGGGGAGAGACTGAACTAAACCTTGAAGGCTGAGTCTATTTGCAATGATAGCTCATTTAGGCAAAGGCGGTCTGGGCAGACAAAGCTGCAAAGGTGACAGCTCCTGAAAAAGTTCGTAACAAAGGTCGGATTGCACACCTATCGGGAATGGACAGGCGAGCTCTGGCTCTTCAGTGGTACTTGAACCCACAAATGACAACACCCTCAGCTGAATATCTTCTGCTAAGAAGAAATAGAGAAGCACGTAGATGAATCACAAACTCAGGAGGACCGCAGGGATCTAGTGACTGGGCCTGAATCAGGCAGAGATGGGTCACCAGGATCTTAGCCAAACACTCATGGGTCATTAGAAGCTGCAAGTTCCTTTCATTTTATTAACAGTCTTTATTAACAGGGAAAGGACATTCTTGGGGGGGATGGGAGAGAGGGAGGAGGGCGGGAGGTGTCGGTGATGGGCCATAATAATCATATACATTGTATATTGACAAAATAAAAATTAAAAAAAAAAAAAAAAAACAGTAGGAAAAACTACTGGTGCCTCAGCAAAAAAAAAAAAAAAAAAAAAAGGGAAAGGGCTGGGTCATTTTGGTCATATCTAAGTAAGGATCCTACTTTGACCATCAGCCTTGGGAAAAAGGATGGGCTACTCCTTTGGTGGTCTTATATAGCATCTTTTGGAACTGTACCTTGGCATTCTGAGTTGCATTCTTAATAAAGCATATTCACATAAGCTCGTTGTTGAGGTAAGAGAAGAAGGCAAGAAATAAGAGTAGATAAATGGCCAAGGTCTTGGGAAATACAGGAACTGAGGAATAAGAAACAAGAGTGTGTGGCCTTGATAAATACTAAAACTCTAGAGAATAAACAAGAGAAAAATCTTAGGTCTTTTTTTTTTTTTGAAATTTTATTTTATTTATTTATCTTTTGTGGTTGGCTAGTGTGGGGATCCAAACCCTTCACCTTGGTGTTATAACCCTGCACTCTAACCAACTGAGCTAACTGGCCAGTCCCTTAGGGTCATTTAAGAAATAAAAAAATTCCCTACCGTAAATTATTGGGATCAAATTGAAAATGACAGATGTTGAAATATATAATGGCAGAGAGGCAGATACAGAAACAGGTTGGTCCTTAAATTCTTCAAGTTTAAGAACCAAGGGAAACCAATGTGATTGTCTACAAGGCAACACAGATTTGAAATGTTAAAAGTTCACACAATTATTTCTTTACTCATGCAGATGCCTAGATGGCTGCCTTTCCCACTAAATTGGTGAATAGACCTTTGTCTCAAGTGTCCTTGACACACAGCCTTTGTTGAGAATCCCTGGGGTGGGGGGGTCGAGGGGGAGGGTAACTTAGGACAAGATAGTTCTTAATTCAAGTAAATATTTTTTGTTAGAGTCCCAGGACACGTCCCAAATTATGAAGCCCTACCCAAACACTTTTTTTTCAGAAAGTTCCTGCCACCGCGCGAAGCCCAAAGCTAAGAGCTCTCTGTGTACTTCCCACCCTCGCTGTATCGGGGCTGGTGGTCACCATGCATTCCCACTGCCCAAGGCATTGAGTGATCACTGTAATTCTCTAGCCAGCTGAATATATATGAAATATAATCAAAGAGAAAAAAAAGAAGTAAAAAGGAATCACAACTTAGACTTAATCATTGACTAATGAGAAAAAATAATGGAACTGGATTGGGTGGGATTCTTTTGGCTGGAGTGATAGATACCCAACTCACGCTAGCTAAAGCAAAAGGGGGAAGTGAGAGAAGTCAATCAAGGATACGAGTGAGCCCCGGGAGAGAAACGAAGCTGGGTCTCAGGAAGGAACAGATCCAGGATCTCAAATCCTGCGGCTGCTCTGCTACGTGGATATCTGCTTCATTGCTTCCTTCCTTCCCTTGGCCCACAAGGCCCTGAATTCTACCTTAACCACAACCACTGTTACCGCTCCAAGCACAGAGGGCCCAACAGAGGTGAAACTACTCTTGATTACCCACCAAAGCCTTGAGATATCAGGAAAGGCGTTAAGCACTGACTATAAAATCCCTGCTGCTCCTGGGTGGCTAGCCTTCCCTCCCATCCTGGAGTCCATGGAGCCTGTGAGGATTCTGACCATGCCTTGAAGGAATCTCTGTGCTTTTGTTTCCTCTGTCTGCTGATCCTACTTACCCTGCAGAGTCCAGCTCACATCTGTGAAATCTTGCCCAATTCTTTCACCCCAAATTAACCCCTCCTTCCTTTGTGTGCCCCCAGCACTTTGTCTACACTGCTATGTATGTTTTTAATCTTTTAAAGTCCTCCCCACTGTGCTGGGAGCAGCCAGCCTTGGCACCTCGTAGGAGTTTAATAAGTATGTACCAAATTGAACCAAATCAGTGGACTGCCATACCCCCCAGGACACCTCACACAAATTATTACAGCATTGACAGGTCTAGGGATTGCCATAAAAATCTAGTGCCCATGTCACTTTTTTTTTAAAAGACTAGTCATATGTCCTTATTTTAAATCAAACACAAGGAGGCAGCTATGACAACATGTAAATTCATCTTTCTAGATAAGAAAAGAGGTAAAATAATGACTGAAAGTAACACTGAAAAGACCCAGTAGTGTTTTGCCTTCTTGTCAAGGTTCTCCTTCATGTTAAATACCTAAGCACCAGTTTTGCTCTTCAAAGTCCTGTGCTGGCTCCCAGCTTGTCGACTTCAAGGCGCCTTTTGATCTCAACTTGATCTGAGCCACCTCCCTCTTTATCAAATTTCAAAGAGTAGGTTGTAGGAAAAAGTACCTTTTTTTGGCAAAAGTTCTTTCTTCGAAATTGTTTTTCTGTGATGTCTGGGAGTTTTTAGTGAGAAAAAATAAAGTAAAATAAGGCGATCCAGCTCCAGCCTTTGCCTTCAAAATCCTCTCCCATCATCTATGTTTTTGCATCACCCCAAAGAGCCAACCCCCCACACTGTGCTCCATCCCCTTCTTTCTGTGCATTCCTACCCTGGCACCAGCCACCAAAAGGGTCAGACATTGCTCCTGTAATGTTTAAAGATTAACAGACAAAGGCAGCTGGTTACTCTCTCCCCATGTTTGGAGATGGGGTGAGGGGCACCTTTCCCTGGCAAGGACTCCCTAGGGGTGGGTGACCTTCCACCCTGAGCTACGATCGTTATCATTCCTGGCGTTGAGGACTGTACTGAAGACAGGGCTCCGTAGTTCCCCCCACCCACAGCCACTGTACTGAAAGGACTCCCTTGCCCTCACTGCGGCACGACGGTGGGAACTGTCAGTTCTCAGGCACTGAATGCCTCACCTGGCAAGGTGGCACCTCTGCGGTGGGAGCAAAAGTCACCTCTTTACTCCTGGCAACCTTTGGCCAGAGCTTTCTGATTTGTCCTTGTGTCTAACAACTCAAGTTAAATTGCTTTTTGTCCCCAAGACAGCACTTTCAACATGTGGCACTTTGTAGATATTAAGTAAGCACAATATAAACAGAACTGCAGAAAAGGCACAGTTAGCATTTATGTTTTCATTTTGTGGGGTATTGTTGGGTGTTTTTTTGTTGCTTGGTTGAATTAAATTCCTTGGCTCTTTAGAAAAGAACAAAAAGGGAGCAGTTTCCTGATCCACTCGATAACAGATCTGGGGCTTCACTCTCATAGTCTGTCAGATTGAATTTAAGAGCCAAAAGACTAGGTTTTACTTTTTCCATTTGAAAAGAACACATTGAAAAAGAGGCAAAGCGAGACTCTATTTTTTTAAAAATGAAACCTGAAAACTTGACTTGAAAGAGATTCCATGTCTAAAGCTGCCTGAGGAAGTTTATCCAATTTTTATTCTTTGTTTTATTTTTGTTTTGAATAAGAGCCATCCAGGCATCTCTTCAGAATATGAGTTTTGACACCATTATAGTTAAACATTGTATTCTCTTTCACCATCCTCAAGAAATTCTGTTTTCTATATAGTTATAATTTATTTACATACAGATGTTTTGTAGAGCCCGGTGCTTACCAAGCACAGCGCAAGAGTATCTCGTGTTTGTGGAATCCTCTTGTCTTCCTTTTCAGACCTAGGAGAGCCACGATGATTGGGGGCGAGGAAGACTTCAAACGTCTTGATATGGCTCATTACTCTAGTGAGAAAAAAGATCATCGTGGACACAGTTAAAGCAAGAAAAAACGACTTTTTATTGGAGTGGTCATTTCACACAGTTTTACATCAAAATTATTCTAAATGTTTCAAAAGGAATGATAGTTTATTTTTATTATTATTATTATTTTTTTAAAAAAGATGACCGGTAAGGGGATCTTAACCCTTGACTTGGTGTTGTCAGCACCACGCTCACCCAGTGAGCAAACCGGCCATCCCTATATGGGATCCGAACCCATGGCCTTGGTGTTTTCAGCACCGCACTCTACTGAGTGAGCCACGGGCCGGCCCCAGGAATGATAGTTTAAAGGAGATTAAATATCATAGGAAGATGGGGTTTTCTTTATGAACATTTACCAATCTGGTCTAAAAATGGCAGTGGAGTCATTTGTCTTGATCTGACCCAATAATCAATACCCACCTTGGAAATTCTTGAAGATCTAATTTGTCCTTCCTGATGCCCCCCACCAGCCTCACTCACCACGCACATGCAGTTGTGATCCTCTCTAGCTCCATAGCCCCTCTGCAAACTCTTCATCTCAATTCATCTTGTATTGTAACCCTCATGTTATAATAATGACTGACCTCCCAAGTCACCCAGTAGACTATTTGCACCTTGAAGGGGACTCTTCTGCTTCACATCTTACACTTTACCTACCATTGTGGCTGTCATATTGAAAAAGAAATTATGTAAATACTTGCTTAATTTAACTGATTTAAATGTCTGCACAAAACTCCATTACTCCCATAGCAGTCTTTGGCATCTGCTCAGGGCCATCGGAGCCTGTGAATTTTATGTTCATTTAATTGTTCAAATTTCTTTTATACTGACTTTTTAATTATGCAAGTAATACATGCTTATTCAAGAAAAAGTTAGAAACACAGATTAGCAAAATAAAAATCAACTGTAAACCTACTCTCTAGGCAGGATAATGTAGCTTATCCTTCATTTCTATAAATGGAGTGAGTTTTGTTGGCTTGAATGAAGTTGTTCTTGAATGAAGGTGTCAGATAACCTCTGTATGGGGAGAGACAAAAATTCACCCTGGCACAAATCTTCTTTATCCCGTGACTGTCACTTCAGTCACCCTCTTAGTTTTGCACGATTAAGTTTACATAGAGGAACTCTTGGTCCTGAATTCAGAGTTTATGTGGATTTCCTTTTTGCTTTCTCAAAGCTGACTTTCCCACCCAAACTCCTTTCTAATGAGGGAGTGTGGGGGAACCATATGTGCCCCAGCACATGGTTGCTATTTGAAGCAACCCCAGACCTACTCACCTTGGCACGGTGAATGTGCTTTGGGGACAATGGCTGAGTAGGAGTGTTCATTAGGAATAGTTGTTAGCATTCAGTGTGGGGTACATGTGAGGCGTGGGCAGGAACCTGGACCAATGGGACCATCCCAACAGTGGTGGACAACCATTTTCTGCCTAACTGTGGTAGGCCAGTCTCCAGCAGTGACACGGAGGTTGCAAAAAGCAAAGAGGCAGGGGATGGGGTGGGGAGAGGGCCTGCTGAGTCTCTAAATTCCCCTCTGCCTGGCATGGAAGCAGGTGTGTGTGTGTGTGTGTGTGTGTGTGTGTGTCTGTGTGTGTGTCTGTGTATGTGAGGATGCTTGGTACTTAAGTTGGGGAATTTGAACACTTAAGATGTTATTAGTCTGCCCAGAAGGGGAGCATTTAGGAGTTCAAGCAATCAACTCTCTAAATGAGACGAAATTATATTTGTGCCCTAATGTGGAAAGGCAGGTTATATAACGAGTGTGATCAAGCCTGTGTATTTGGGTGTAATTTTTATTGCGGGCATCACATTAACAGGTGCTGATTCCTTTAGTTCAGAGAATGTCAGGCATTGATGGCAGAGCCAAGGAAAGATGTTTCTAGGTGAAACGACCTCTCTGACCTACCTCTTAAGTATCCAGCTATTTCATTGATATGTTGGGTCAGCTCCATCCCATCTCATAATTAGATGGATAAGATCAGGAGAAAGGCCTACAAAAAGATATGAAAAGGTGCAAGGAGGATTACAGAGAAAAAGGAATTCCTAGAATCAGGTAAGTTCTGAAAGCTCCCCAAAGCCACAGAGCCCTGAATTCTTTTCAGCACAACTTCCCACCCTCTGCCATATGCCATTGGCTTGGTAACACAGGTTCTTCTCAGTCATAAGTGTGGGTTTTTTTACTTTTTCATTTCTGCTAAAATTTTTAAACTTTTAAAATGAAAATCTCCAAATATAAACAGAAGTAGAAAGAATAATATAATTAATTCCCATGGACCCATTACTCAGCTTTAAGAATAATCAATGACATTTCATCCTTACCACCATCCACTCCAACAATTATTTTGAAGCAAATCCCAGATATCACACCACATACATTATATATCTATACATAAATATATAGATATATGAGTATGTACCTTAAAAACAAGGCTTTTAACATAAACACAAAATTAATCTAAAAAATTCACAATGATCTCCTGACAGTATTTAATCAAAGTTCAAATTTTCCTAATTGTCTTATAAATTTTTTTTATAATAGCCTCAGGGTTTTAGCTCACTGATAGTCTGTGCAAGTATTTTATCTTTAAAGATCCATCAACGGTGTACATATATTGAGCACATACTCAGCAATGTTGTAAGCATGGGGAGAGGTGAGAAATGGGATAAAGTAGGCAGGATAGGGCCAGACCACAGAGGCTATTAACATCCCAGCAGAAGAACTTAAACTTGGTTTGGTAGAAAACGGACGACCTTTAAAGATCATTGAGCTTTGGGGTGTCAAGATGTGCTTCAGCTTCTCCATGAATGACCCCATGACAGTGGTGATTCCCTCCACATCGCATAATGCCTGACTCTTCAGACGTTTGAAGGATCAGGTGTAGTAATGAACATCCTATACAGATCTCAGCTGTGATGATGAGAGTGTAAACATTATATTTAGTTTACAGAAACTTGCTTTTATAGTCAACTGATTATAATAAAGATATTCTGCAAAGGAAGGAATGTGCATATGTATGTATGTGAATATATTAGGGTACTTCAAAAAGTTCATGGAAAGATTTGTATTGTCGTTTAACTCTATTCTTCCATGAACTTTTTGAAGTACCCTCGTGTGTGTGTGTGTGTGTGTGTGTGTGTGTGTGTGTGTGTGTGTGTGTGTGTGTGTGCGCGTGTATGTATACTTAATTATATTTCAATACGTAATATGTTTTTAAATTTTATGTCTTATCCAACAGTATAAAAGCAAAGTATGCAGACAAATGCTATATTAAGGAAATCTAACTCTAGTTATTTTTAACTAAGTGGATTATAAAATGAGCCTAAGACCTCATTAGAGGTCAAGTTTTTGCAAAGATATAAAAATTGAGCTGGAGTTGGGAGGGACATATGTGGTAGAATTTTGAAACACTTGTAATCTATGAGTCAGTACCTCTGGAATGTTAAGGAAGGAAGAACGGCAGTAATCAATCCAAGAGGACCCAAAGGCATGTACTCTGTGAGCTGTTCCAAGTCTATTTTAGCAAGTGCACATGTCTCCAAAATGAAAGATACTCTGCAAATAGTCAAATGGCATCTGGATCATAAGGGGTTTTGTGTGTGTGTGTGTGTGTGTGTGTGTGTGTGTGTTTAAGTCTTTTAAAATTATTCAAATTCAACTAGACCCTCCAAAACCTTCAGAAGAATAGTTTGGGGGCTGGCCAATTAGCTCAGTTAGAGCATGGTGATGATAACACCAGGGTCAAGGGTTTGGATCACCCCAAAAAAACAAACAAGAAAAAGAATAATTTTTATTTTTTTTTTTTGAGGGCTAAGCCTCCTCCAATTTTTATTGCTCATGAATTAGAAATTTCCTTTCCCTTCCTGTCTTGAGGGGATGACTCTGAGAGGGCCCCAAGAGGAGGAAGTGACATTGGCTGTCCCAACCCCTACTGATGGCCATGCCAGGCCTACCCTTGGCAGATGCTGGGCCTCCTCAGAGCCCTGAGAACTGAGGGGTCAATGTTCCTCTCAGATCAGCCTTGATCTTCAAGGGCAATCACATCCAACCCTCTCCTTGTCCCCAAAACAAGGGCCTCAGCCTCAGACTCAGACCAGTGGAGTTGGGAAGTAGGCAGTGCACAAAGGCCAAGCAGGATTTTCTACTGGAAGAAAAGGTGAGAGTTTGGGGACAAGGCAGCCTGGAAAGATGATGTTCTGAGCATGACAGCAGAAGGAGGCTAGGGAATCGAGTGGGGGAAGACACAGGAAGACATCACAGAAGCTCATCTGACCTCAGCAAGGGGCAAAGGGAGTGACTGAGAGGCAGGGAGCACTCAACAGCTGTTTCAGGTGAACAGTGGTCCTGGGCCTGGGGTCAGCCAAGCAGATGGGCTGTTGCCCTGCAGGATCCTGGCCAGAAGGGTGAGGGTAGAGCTGAGAAGCTCAAGAACAGCAGAGCAGATCTTCCCGGGCGCTGAGCTTCCAGCCCCAGCCCTCCCCTCCCCCAACGCATACACACAGACACACATTCAGGATCAAGCCAGGCTCTGAGGCCGGAGCTCAAGAAACCTTGCATGGGAGGGGCTAGGCAGGTAGCCCTCTCAACCACAGGCAGGCCATTAGCTCCCACTTGTCCTGCCCATCTGCCCAGGGAAGGAGAATACTGCAGGAAGAAGGGAGGACAGGAGCCTAGGCGTGTCAGCTTCAGCAGTCCTATGCAAGCCCTCTCAGCCTCCACGGCCTAGGGGTTGAGCACAGACAGCATCACTGGACACAGCGTGGCTGACAGTAGCAGCCCAGGACGTTTAAGGAAAAGAATATATTGGGACTGGAGTTTATCATCATAAATATTGTCACTATCAGACGTTGGTATTGTTAAATAAAAATTATAGGAGGGCATTGTTTTAGATTAAGTTCCTGCACCAGGCCCTGAAAAGAACAGACTAAAAATCAAAATAGAGTCACCCCTGCTAAAGTTGTTGTCTGACCTTGCGAGAAATTGGGAGAGAGAGATAACAGCCAATTTCTCAAACAGGCCAGTTTAAATCTTCAATAGGCATGATTATGAAGGTCCCTCTGCTTTAATCCTTACCAAAAAGTATAGCCTGAAGTAATTCAATGTTACATCATCAGTTACTTTTCTATTGTTCTCTCTCCCTGTCCCCACCTTATAAGGAAAGTGACTTTGAAATGACCAATTGCTTTTTGTTCTTTTTTTTTTTTTTAAAAAAAAGATGACCGGTAAGGGGATCTTAACCCTTGACTTGGTGTTGTCAGCACCACGCTCAACCAGTGAGCCAACCGGCCATCCCTATATGGGATCCGAACCCGGGGCCTTGGTGTTATCAGCACCGCACTCTCCCGAGTGAGCCACGGGCCGGCCCATTGCTTTTTGTTCTTTGTTTCTGTTTTCTTCGGTTCTTCTGTCTATAAAACCAACCTCTCTGCTCAGTGCATTGGAATACTTATTCTATTTTATGGAATGAAGTGTTTCCTGATTCTAGAATTGCAATCAAGCCAATTGAGATCTTTAAATTTGTTGTAATTTTGTCCTTTGACAGTATTATGAAATGAAATTGGTGGATGTTCCATAAAAACACATGGATTGTGATCACTGAAAAAGCAGAAAAGAGCATACAGACTATTTCAAAGTCAGTGCAGGACTTTGTCTTGTTTGGTGATTCACCAGAAGGAGGCTATACTCAGTGGAGGCTATACTCATAGCTAAGATTTATTACTGCAAAGGATGCTAAGCAAAAGCAGCAGGAAATAGATGTGCACCCAGAGGAGTCCTGAGAGGCCCAGCTCAGGCTTCTGACATCCTCCCTCATTCAAGGCCGCACAGGCAGATCTATGTGGGATACACGTGCAATGTCTCTGCCAGGGAAGTCTGTTGGAGTCTCAGACTCTGAGGCTTTTATGAAGGGTGGGTCACAGAGGTACATCCTGCTACATAAGCAGCCATGACAACCCCAAATCAAGACCCCAACAATGAACCCAGGTACACAGCACCACTCTCAAGATTTGTGCAAAGCAACCTGACAAGCCAGTACAGCATGGTACACCGCTCCAAGTATATATAGCAAAATTATCAATCGCTGACATAAAGAAGATTTCAGGGGCCACATTCCCAGTTGGCCAAGGGTCAGTCATGGTTCCCTTGGAGACATGTAAGGAATAAGTACACAGACCTTCTGTGTTAACTCTTTCATCACAGATATTCTGGAATGAACTAAAGAGAGCAAGCTTGCCAGATGGTATTAGTTCTGAGATTGTGCATTGTATGCCCTACCACTCTGCCTTTGGAAAGCTTTTCCCTGAGTAAGACCGTCCTCCACTTCCTTTCCCATCCTTATGCCCTTCAAATTCCCAAGACATTGGCTTATTACCCAGGGACTTAGGCCCAACTGGTGGCCATCATTTGTGTAGCCAGGACTGGCTACATAGTTTGTAACATCTGTTGCAAAACGAAAATACCAGGTCCCTTGTAAAAAAGTTATTAAGAATTTCAGAACAGTGACAGCAAAGTATTAAAACAAGTAAGACCCTTCCTAGTGCAGGTCCCTGTGCAACAACGTAGGTCACAAACCCCTGAAGGCAGCCCCGAGAGCAATTATTATCATCTAGAGGTTTGCCTCTCCCAAAAGACCAGATTGTTGACCAGAAAGTGACTTGGTGAGTCTAGAGTTAGATGAAGCAAACTGAGTGTTGCCAAGAAGCTATTTGTGCCCCATTAGCTCAGTGTGGTGGGTTTTCTACTGGGGTGAGACTGCTATGGGGTGGAAAGTACACTTGCCTCCAAGTCAGATCACTCCTAATGCTGCCCCTCACTGGCAAAGTGACCTTGGAAGACACTTAGTCTGCCAGACTCTATCTCCTTCTCAATAAAACAGGACCAATAATGATACCAAAGTTTATGGGGCAATTATGAATGTTGAAAGAGATAATGACATGAAAGCGCTTTGTAAACTAAAGTACTATGCAAATATTACTAGCCTTCCCTCTGGGGGTATGTCCATCTAGATAACAAATTCTGGCCTATTATTTCCTCTCCCCTGAACAGTACTGAAGACACACTGGCAAATACTTTTCTTTTCCAATTTTTCTTCTCTGGACATCAGTGCATCTGTCATTACAGCAGTGCTATATAAGCTCATATTATGTTTCCCCAATCACAAAATATAGTCACAGTTACAGGTGATATTTTTAGGGAGACTTACTTTATTATCCAGATTGAGTAACTTCTATGGATGGCTATAATCTTACGCACCTTATGTTTTGTTCCAATTAACTTCAATTTCAGAGTGTCATTTTCAAAACTTGCCCCTAAATTGTGTGTCTGTCACTACCAAATATATTTAACTCTTACTATTTCCTCAGCTTCTTAACTACTGCTATGTACACATAAGATCTTAATACATATTTGCTAAATAAGTGAATTAGTGAATGAATAAACAAAAGAGAGGGTCATAGTCTGAAGATACCAAAGGATTAAATGCTGAATCTTTACGTAGTCACCGAACATGATTTCTTTTATGTCATAAATAATAGTTCTCCTAGCTGCTACCTAAGCCTTCAAATGCACCGAAATGCATCCCAGATACTTGCAGTGCTCGATCCTAGAAAAGAGGCAGTTCAGGTGAGAGCAGCTGCCTGGGCTCATATAGACTAGAATGGAGTGAGAGGAGCCATTGATCGGCCCACAGACATCACCATTTCCTGGATGGGAACAGTGCTCCAGTCTTGGTGTTCTGGGTCTATTTCAATGTGGTCAAAGAGGTCATCCCGAGGCCAGATCTGGGATACAAGGTCAGTTTAGGAAGGGCCAGTCCAGGGCCGGCCTGTGGCTCACTCAGGAGAGTGCGGTGCTGATAACACCAAGGCCATGGGTTCGGATCCCATATAGGGATGGCCGGTTGGCTCACTGGGTGAGCGTGGTGCTGACAACACCAAGTCAAGGGTTAAGATCCCCTTACTGGTCATCTTTTAAAAAAAAAAAGGAAGGGCCAGTCTGGAAGTCTTTTCACTTCCTGACTTTCCTCTTTATATCTCCCCCTCTTCTTCCTTCTACCATATGACAAACACACAATTAGGGCTATGGCTGATCCAATCCAGACCAAATTCAAGCCATGAGTCATCACTAGGACTAAGCCCATTTCCATGGAACACGGAAAAGGGAAGCTGGTCCTCTTAGAAGTATAGGATGGACCTCGTTGGTTCTGAAATGCTAGGCTGGCTTTTGAAGGTGGCTGAAAGGAAAGAAAAGTAGTTTTCATTCCAAACTTCTATTTCCTGTATATATTTGGGCCAGGTGTGTAATAAAGACTCACTAAATGTGTGTTGACAAGCCAAGCACAGCTCCCACGCTGGTCAAGTCAGAAACGAAGAGCTCACGAGTTCAGAATGTGACTGTGATCCCCCAGATAGGTTGCTTGGCCTGCATAGTTGGAGACTACCCAAGAAATCCCAATAAAAGTAAATTGCTTGCCCTAAAAATGGAAGTGTTCCAATTTTAATGTTATGAAAGAAATAAGTGAATGACTCGGCAAATTCAGCCTTTAGGATGATTAAGAAACCCCAAATTATTATAACATTAAGTCGTTAAATGAGAATTGAGAATCCTCTGCAAAATCTTTGAACGAGTTAAAGATTTTCATTGCTTGTGCTCCCAGGGTCCTAAACAGTAGCATAAAAAATAATTAAAGCATGGTTATTGCAGTTCTGGCAGCATTTATGATTTTGGAAATGATCTTTAGTCCAAGAGGAGCTGAGTCCTCCTGCGGATATGTTCAGAATGCCCCAGTTATGTACTGGTTTAACTAAATAGAACAATAAATCAAAATGTGTTATTTGGGAGAGCTAATATTTCCTGGGAGGGGTTTTGGAGAATTAAATGTTCAGCAGTTAGAATGAGATTTTCCTTCTTGTTGTAGGGAATGGCTTTTCTCAACTAGACAATGATGAAACTAACTTTCTTTCTTTCTTTTTTTTTGGCAGCTGACCATAAACGGATCAGAACCCCTGGCCTTGGTGTGATAAGATGAAGTTTTCTACTATAAGAAAAGTAGAATACAGTAAAAAAGTAGAATACAGTATAAACTTTTGGCTTTAAAAAAGATACATATTTTCTAGATCTATCCCTATTAAATTTGGTCCCACAGCAACAACAAAACACTTACTTATTACAACTTTTGGTCACTATTCTCCACCAAAAGGAAAAAAGACTCCTGGAGGGTACCTGATTCCATGTCTTGTGACAAGAAAACTCAGGATGGTTTTGGAGCATCATGTCCTGCCAAAAAGCAAGAATGTCTTTAATGATGCCAGAAGCAATGCTAAAGGGCAAAGCAACTTGCTTAAATGGTCTCCCATTGTGAAATAGAGCCTCCACACACAATAAATGTTATTGTTCACATAGTGAATTAGAACAAATTGAATCTATGAAAGGCCATTAACTTATGATACCCTGAAAGGGAATATTAACATAAATTATACAATACCTAATGTAGTAGGAAAGAAGAGTGATTATTAGAGGATGTTTTATTTGTATTGATTTCAATATAAAAGAGAGAGTATGTGTATTTTCTTTCTTTCATTAAGTTTATGCTTATTTAGAAAGTATGGATATTTCCTTCTATCTGTGTGAGTAAAAATGTTGAATACAAGATATTGTAAAAATAAAAGTCCCAGAAATTGCAGAGACTGTACAAAAGACAGGAAGGATTACCATCCCTGTGGTCACACGTAGCAGGGATAACAGGGCTTTAACAATCACAGCAGGTGACTACACATGTGATGCAAAAACTGTGTTCAGTAGAGATAAATGAGCCAAATGCCCTCAAGAGGAAAGCTAACTGCATGTCTTAGGTGATGAAACTTCTTAATGAGCCTACTCGTTAGAATGAAATACCAATAAAGAAGGTCTGGGATTCGATCCCTATACTGGTCAGATGCCAAAAATAAGTAAATAAATAAAAACTCAATAGGCTGGCCAGTTAGGTCAGTTATTTAGAGCATAGTGCTGATAACACCAAGGTCCAGGTTTCGATCCCTGTACTAGCCAGCTGCCCCCACAAAAATACCAATAAGGAATAAATATGGTTTTAATAATGGTAACAGACCAGGTGAATGTATCATAATGGTAAAATGTGTTATCTAACACTAGCCAAGCAGGACTGTAAAGAGTAAGCCAGGCTGGCAGGTTAGCTCACTTGATTAGAATGCACTGCTGATAACACCAAGGTCAAGGGTTAGGATCCCCTTAGCTGCCAGCTGCCAAAAAACAAACAAAAAGAGTAAGTCACTTTGAAGAAAGATATTAAGTTGCAAAAACTAAAACATGTTAAAAATGTTCTTGGGGGCTGGTCAGTTAGCTCAGTTGGTTACAGCAGGGTGTTACAACACCAAGGTCAGGGATTCGATCCCTGTACTGCCCAGCCACCAAAAAAATAAAAACAAAAGAATAAAACAATCTTGAAAAGTTTTACTGAAACTTAGCCAACAAGTCCAAGGACACAGGTTGGACTCACCAAGTGTCAAGTCTGGTAGACAATTAGTTGATAACCCACATCTTACAACCTTGGTTGGTCTGGGAATGTTTTCCTTTGGGGTCTGGCAAGATTACTGCAATTCTGGGAAAGAATCCAAATAATGTTATGAAAACCCTAGGAAGAAATCAAAATAAGAATAGCTATACCCCAAAAATGATATTTTAAAAAGTACAAAAATAATGAAGAGGTAGAGTAAACCCATTATGTTGATGTCTCAGGAATAATTTAAGTATAAGCATAATAATACATTATATAATCACCTGTGTATATTTTATCTACTGTTTGAAGTGTTTGAAATGTCTTAAAAGTCAACAATACTAATAACTGTATTTGGAATTACAGTTTAAAATTGTTTAAGGGAATGTAATTACTTAAATTTAAAATTTTTAAATACTCAAGAAAATTTGGTTTTCAAAGATATGTTATTAGCTATATGAGTTTAATTATCTGAGCATTAAACAAAATACAAATAGCTGTGAATATTCCTCTCCATGTCCTGAAGCCCCTGGACATGAAGAATCTAACCAACAGTTTGGAGGGGTGACATGTGGCAGGAATAACTTATAACAGTGCTCAATGGGAGTGTGGGAATGAGAAGGGGAGGGGTACACAGGGAATTTCACTCACACCAGGTGGATCACTTAAACTGTGCTCATGGGGGAACAGGTATCCATAGTATTATAGTCTATAGGTTCTTTTATGCTGAAATATCTCAAAATAAAACAAATTTACAATTTACCTTAAAAAACAGAAACTCTCCCTGATCAAAATGATTGTCTTAGTCCAAAATAAATGGCTAGATTGGTTTGAACCACACTGAAAAACTTTTGCACCTTGTAATCTTAACTCTAAAGGCAGAATTTTACAAGTTGAAAACCATTTTAACAACTGGTCAACTTAGATGACTACATTGCAATTAGCCTTAATATTTGATTTTAATGTCATTAACCATAAAGTATACATCAATCTATTACTTTTCCCGGATGTTTTAATAAAGTTTCCCAGACATTAGGCCACATTGTCTCTTTTGACTTCTGCTGTGGCTTCAAAAGCTATATGTAGGGCCGGCCCGGTGGCGCACTGGAGAGTGCGCCACTTGGGAGTGCGGCGGCGCTCCCGCCGAGGGTTTGGATCCCATGTGGAGACCGGTTCCCGCTCACTGGCTGAGCGCGGTGCGGGCGCAACACCGAGGGTTGCGATCCCGTTGCCGGTCCCCGGTGCGGGTGCAACACGGAGGATTGCGATCCCGTTCCCAGTAAGTAAAAAAGAAAAAAAGGAAAAAAAAAAAAAAAGAAAAAAAAAAAAAAAGAAAAAAAAAAAAAAAGAAAAAAAAAAAAAAAGAAAAAAAAAAAAAAAGAAAAAAAAAAAAAAAGAAAAAAAAAAAAAAAGCTATATGTAGTCTACAGGCATAACATCCCGAACATGCCCAATCTCGTCTGATCTCGGAAGCTAAGCAGGGTCAGACCTGGTTGATGGGAGGCTGCCTGGGAATACCAGGTGCTGTAGGCTTAAAAAAAAAAAAGTATATGTGGAGAAACTTTTAGTGCATTAACAATATTCCATTTGTTGGGTTAACCAAGCAAGTGTCCAGTAGTGAGCTATTTTTATATTAACTTGGGGAAGCAATAGCCATCATGGAAAACAAAAATACAACTAACTCACAACAATAAATAAATAATCCTTTAGTGCAATATAGTAGATTCATATCACGATGAGAAGAGAAATATGAAAACATGTATGACTAGTGACACTCTGTACCTTATCCAGAACTTTGCAGTGGTTGAAGCCATCATTAGACAGGCTGAAACTTGTAAAATCTTTCTAGGTCATATACTGGGCCATTGTCGGCAGGGGGAATTTTGTTACTCAGAACCACTTAAAATGGGTTCTTCGTAGTCTTCAGAGGGAAGCTCTGTCTAGAAGGCATTAGCAGGGCTCTTGTCTGAATCAAGAGCTCCAGATCTCTGGAACTGACCATGCTATAAGAACGATTACCTGTTTTCCATAGTTGCCACCTGAGATTTGGTGGCAGAGTGGAACCTTAAAGAATTCTGAGATCAAGGACCACAGTGCTAAAGTGCCCCTATCTTCACTTCTTTCAATTGTATTGATTCCAAGTGACTATACTTAATGCTAATGCACATGTTCTGAAATGGTAAGTCGTCATTTCAGTGAATCAATTCTGTGTTAGCTGATTCCACGCTTTCAGAAACTTCAAAACCTGATGTTTACTGTTTGAGTCCAGACTGGCTCTTAAAGATTTTATTTCTTTTGTAACTTGTAACCTTACCTCTCCATTGTACTTTTTAATATTATCTTTCTTTTACTGATAAACTCAACTCTAAGACAGTGGGGTTTGGGGACACCTCCCCTTATTGCCATGGTCACTGTTTGCTGAAAGTGAAAAGCAAGTAAACCACAGCACAGATTTTCACTCCACCTTGAAGAGGGCATCTCAGCACACGGGTGCTGTGGTGGGGGAGACATTACCGCCCAGTGCAACACACGCTGGGTTGGGCCTCTGGCTCCTGGCACTTGCTGGCTGTGTGACCTTCAGCTAGTTATTTTACTTCTCTGGGCTGCAGTTTTCTCAGTGAAATTGGACTAACAATACCTTTCTTATTAAGAATATTGTATTCAGAGACAAGCTTAGGGTGAGGTGAGTGAAACCGTGTTGTGCAAGCACAGAGTCCGATTCTTTCTTTAAAATTTTAATATTTTGTTCATCATGGATTTTCCTGCATTCACTTTGGTTTTTAAACTGTTGTATTAAAATATTGTTTATTTATTTTTTTTGATCGCTGGCCTGTGTGCAGGTCTGAACCCTCGATTATTGTTGTCAGCACTATGCTCTAACCAAGTGAGCTAACCGGCCAGCCTTACTTGATTACTGAATTTTTGGGGATCCCTCTTAATTTTATGCCTGAGGCAAGTACCTCACCTGCTTCACCCTAGTCCAGCACTTGTTGTATTTGCTATCTCTGTGATTTGCCCCCTCACTCAAAGCAGAATCCTGCAAATCATCCTAGATTATTCTTTCTTAGTCTCCTCCCACATTCAAACTATCTCCAAGTCCCATAGGATCTAGTCTCCCTCTCTCATCAGTCCCCTGCTCTCCATTCCCTTTGATTTGTTTCTTATCACTTCCGTCCAAGATGACTGCCAGGGCATGCTAACTAGTCTACCCTAACTAGCCTACCCTTCTTCCCTCCAATGCATCCTTCGAATCACTGCCAGTGGGATCTTTCTAAAAAGCAAATCTGACCATATCACTCTCCTGCTTTAAAGCTTTCAAAGAAGTCCTCGAGCTTGCAGAATAACATAAGCTCATTCCTAAAGTCTTTCACATCCTGACCCCTGCCTAGTTCCGTAGCTTCATTTCCTGCTCTGACCCTCATGTGGCCTTTATTCCCACGTGCACTGTGCTATTTTATGCTGCCACGCTTTTGCACATACTGTTCCCTGTCCCTGGAATGCCCTTCCCCACTTCCTCATCCAGCTGACTTCTTATGTTTCAAAGCTCACCTCAGGGATACTTCTTCAGGGACAAAGTGGCTGCCCAGGTGGTTAAATTTATGTATCTAGTGCCTGTTTTTAAAGCACTTCTTGTGTTCATCTATGATCACTTTCACCGTGCTGTATTGAATTCATTGACGCACCTGCTGTAATTAGACAATTTTTCTCCTTCAGAGCAGGAATCGTGACTTTTTATCTTTGTATCCCCATCTTCTAGCACAGTGCTACTGGGACTCAGTAAATGTTTGTTGACTGACTGATTGAATGAATCACATAAAAGGATGTACCACACATTGTAAGTACTCAAGCATATTAGTCTCCTTCCTTCTTTAGTTTTGCACCTTTGCATTTAAGATAGATTTATTTACACCCTTGACAACCAAATACTTTTTAAGAACTGATGTTTTTCTTCAATAAAGGGTGCCAGGGTATTTGTTGATTCTACCACTGCTGGTTGGAGGCTTTGTTTGAAGTTATTCGATTTAGCTAAACAAATGGGGTAATACACTGTGCTGGTCCCAGCACCCTAAAAGATAGATAAGAAATGGTTTTGCTCTCAAAAAATTTTCAGTCTAATATAACTGGGAATGACAATTACAGGTATTCAGTTCACACTAATATAAGACATAATGTAATAAAGTACCATAACGTGCCATGCAAAAAGCTATGGAGGTTATATAACTTGTACTTGAAGAACCAGTGGAGTGAGATACTGAGAGAGGATGTTCCACAGGGGGGACACAGAGACACAGAGGTGGTAAGCCATGGAACACTTGGAAATAGAAGGTAGGTCTGATGGGGTACATGTAGGGGATGAGGGAACAAAACTTGTAAAAGTGGTCGAGAATATATTGTAGAAGGTCTAAAATGCCACACTGAGGAACGTGTGCTTGACCAGAGGCACCAAGAAACCACAGAAAGTGGTTGAGCAGAGGAGTTTCATAACCAGAGATTTGCATAAGGAAGGTTACTCTGATAATAATATTATGATGGATGTTCACTATGAAAGGCATCAAGCCATTGTGAATTACCTAAAAACAAACAAAAACATTACAAGTACACTGGGAACTGTACCCCCCACTGAAAGACCAAATCATTGCGAGAGCTCACACTTTAAAAAAAGGAACCATGAACTATATCCAAGTAACCTGAAATCTTTTGAATTTAGAAATATATGTCGTGCAGAATGTGGCTTTTCTCAAGTTAGAAGGAAAGGTTGGTGGAAAATTGTCACTTCGTGTTTACCGAGTTGATGGTTTTTCCATTCCTCCCACTCAGGGACAACGTTCGGTGTGGAGGTCTTGCCACGTATCCACCTAGATCTAGTAGTCAACATAGAAACTGGCTAGAACTCGTTTTCTCTGTTCCACTTCTATCAAGACCCTAAATGTTACAATCTCTGTGGAAGAGATATGTAAAGTAGGCCAATTTCTAGAATCCAGAGTAACCATTTCTTTAGCAAGTGACATGTTCAAATAAACACCAGTGATGTGCATAAACAATTTGAAAATACATTCACGTGTGCCTCCCCTTAGGGAAATCTGATATAGAACCTACAAACCTGATCACATAAATAAGGATGTGATTCTTCATCCTCATTTACCTTTCCATTTAAGATAATTAGGTGCATATATAACTTTTCCAGTACAAATGAGCCATGAAAAGACAAGTTTTTCATACCTCAGCTGTCTTAAAAATCTCAGGTCACAGAGAATTGGGTGACACAAGTGTAAGAAAGGCACAGTGTGTGAGAGGAAGGGGAAAGACTAGTCAGAAGCTTTTGGATCATTATCACTCTTATATTAATCTGTTGCTTATAACAGAATACCTACAACTGGGTAATATGTAAAGAAATGAAATGTATTTCTTACAGTTCTGGAGGCTGAGAAGTCTGAAGTCCAGGGAACATATCTGGTGAGGGCCTTCTTGTGGGTGGTGACTCTGTACAGCAACTCGGGGTATCAGAGGCAAGAACGGGCTGAGCAAGAGAGAGCTAAGCTGCTTACTTGCCCTCCTGATGAAGTCGTCAGAACTATGCCCATAACCACCCATTAAACCATCAACCCATCACTCCATGAATGGATCAATCCATTTACTAAGGTGTGGTCCTCAGATCCAATCACTTTTCAGAGGTCCCACCTTTCTGGCTGACCAGTTAGCTCTGTTGGTTAGACAGTGTTGATAACACCAAGGTCAAGGGTTAGGATCCCTGTACCAGGTGGCTGCCCACCCCCCACTCCCACCAAAACAAATGTTTACAAAGTCCCCACCTTTCAAATACCATCATTGGATTTCCCACCCTCTTAACACTTACAATGGAGATTAAGCTTACAGTGAGCTTTGGGGGGACATTCACTCCACAGCAACTCCTAAGAAAACAAATTCTGGAGAAACAGGGCAGTGGTGTTCAATGATTCTCAAACTTTGGTATAAATTAGAATTATGAGGGCTGGCCCGTGGCTCACTCGGGAGAGTGTGGTGCTGATAACACCAAGGCCACGGGTTCGGATCTCTATATAGGTATGGCCGGTTAGCTCACTTGGGAGAGCGTGGTGCTGACAACACCAAGTCAAGGGTTAAGATCCTCTTAGCGATCATCTTTTTTTTTTTTTTTTTTTTAAAAAA